>NW_025784274.1:0-25890 GCF_021130785.1 Homalodisca vitripennis
ACTTAATTAAATATGTTTAATGATACTCTTCCTAACATTACACTATTGGAATTTTCTTGCAAATAATGGGATTTAATTGTGTTTTTGTAGTGTAAAATGCTCTATATACAACATGGAAATTTATCTTTTCCAAAAGGAGTTGTATTTTGCGGTCTCTTAGTTTTGCCCCTTACCGTGTTTCGCAAAATAGAAACTTCCATAGCCTTATAAAAAAACACTATAATGTACAAAAAAACTTCAAAAACCAACGACTGTAGTCTTTGATTTTTTGGGCTCTTCCTACTTATTTTGTATGTTTCAAAAGCAACTACATAAAATAAAAAGAAATTACACAACCAAATACCTTGAAATTAGTCCAGCAGAGTTAACTTCTGTGCTGTTTTATATCTTGCAGTTGAATTCTGTAAAATGGGCTTAAAGTAAAATCGCTGTGTCACTTAAATTGAGGGCTATTCTGCAGATGTTCGAGCAGCGGCACAAATTTCCCTATCCGCAAATATCTAGTTATTGAGGTTGGGACCGATATCTCGATATGTCTTGTCTACTGATAGAGGGATGTATGTTGGAGATTGTGGGGTTCCCTAAGTGTAACGGCAGTTGATATATTAGGGTACCTAAAGGCGCGCCACCGCTGCCCCGCTTGAGGCTGGTACAGAGCCGGCCTCCCTTTCTTCCAAGAAGATATACTGACATTAATGCCCAAAACCCTTCTTCATAAACTTCGACAGTGGCCAGCCCACTCCCCCCAAACTTTATTCATCCAGGATTTACTGTAATTCTGGAAGCAGAGGCAAAGGTCCATTTTAGGACTAAGTGCCAATTTATCCACCTTATTGTCCTCAAGAGAACAAACGAAAGATAAAAAACGTTCCTTGAAGCGCTGGCATTAGCCCTTTATGTTTGTATCTTAGTATACATTAATTACCCCTTTATTATCACCACGTTTTTTAATTGGGGGTTTTACATTTAAAAATGTAATGATCCTGTGATTGGGGAGTTGGGTCTTTAGTGATGGACTATATCTTTCAGAGGACCATTAATTATATTCTGATACGTAAGATGGTATTTTTAAAGGTAGACCGTTGTAGTCATGATTTTTAAAATACTTAAATTCTCCGGGGGTTATCTATCTATCTCGTTTCTTGTAATACTACTTATAAAAAATGATTCAAATTACTGACAGTTTGTACAGTTAATGAAGATACATCAGAACTTTTAAATTAGTGTAGCTGTTATATATTATAAACTGTTTAATCGTAACCAAGATAAATTAACAATGCATTTAAATACGGTTAAAAAATTCATGGATTTAGTGCGTGTACCTTACTTATAATATGACGATAGGTCTGCATATACAACTATAGTAACTTTACAAAAATAACTTAAGTTCTTTTCTTATATGAAACTCATCTGCAATATAACAAATACATTACAAAAAATCACTTACATTACTGTTGTTGTTTTTCTTTACCTTAATTACACTTATGGTAGTAATTCACAGCGTAGATTTACACCACTCTCCTATGTCAGAAAGAGGATTTTTAAGGTTTACGAAGGTTGATTTAATATAAATATTTTAGAGACTATTTATATTCCATGTTGAAATGGATATCGCAATTCAGAAAACAAAATTAAAATTCGCACCATAAATAATTTTATTTCCAGATTTCCGCAACAACAATCTAGAACAAAGGCTCTAATCTGAGAATAGAATCGGAAATGTGGGTCTGTTCTGAAAGCAAACCCAGTGGCAAATATAAAGACTGAACTTTGCATATTGTCAAGTCAGACTGTGAAAATAAACCTGCGTGCGTTGTTGTGTTTTGTAAATGGACAGCTTTTGATAAAACGATCCAACACAATGACTTTGTTTTTTCAGCAGCGATGCGTAATATATTATAACAGTATATTTTTAATGGGACGTATTGGCTATTGTAGGATATTGCATATGGAGTGTATTGGAACATTTTAAATATTCATTTGGTGGGCCGAATTTACTTAGATTATAATACTACATGACTAAAATACATTTAAATCACTAAAAAGATAAATAAATAATTAATAATTTACACTAACACTCAATTAATGTTAATAAAGGCTCAATAACTTATATAAAGTTTAGTTTCCAGACAAAACAAACATTTATAATAGGGAGCAATAATTTGGAAGAAAAAGAATACAACACCAACCTGACGAGTACTTCTGAACAAAGATTAAATAACGATTATTAATTTTTATCATTTACGTTTGAAATATTAACCGCAACGTGAAAAGGTATTGGAAATTGATGCTTAATTAATGATAAATAAATACTATCACGTACAATAATGACCAGATGACTAGTTATAAAATAAAAATGTACAAATATAATATATAAATTGACTTAAAAGGCACAAAACCATACTGGCTTACCACCTGATTACCAAATAGCAGTCTCGTGCGATTCATAAGACCCAAAAATGTTTAACTTTTCAAATATTCAATGTCTACAAGTCAAATGGGTTTGTTAGTATCACTAGGTTATCCGGGAGACATATAATTTATAAGCATAAAAACAGATCCTACCGGATTGAATTCATAATACGTTTTATTATGGTACCTATTTTATAGTTCCCCGATAACAAATACAACGTCAAAGTCCACAGAAAGTGTAAATTTTATCTCACCTCTAAAAGTATTTATCACAAAATACAACACAAAAATATAAAAAATTTGGCAATTTTTAAACTTTAATCCTTAAATTTACGAAACTTAAGTATTCTACTGTCTAGCCCACGTGGCTCATTTAGAAAACATCAACTGGTAAATGTGAAAATAATTTAACAAACCATATTATTATAAGGTCCATTGATGAATATATTCTGATTTAATATGGATTTCAAATGTCATCTAGTAAAAAATCTGGGAACTATGGCAAAATGTAGTTTAAGACAACTCAAAGCGCAACAGCGTGATACGCTAAAAGTACGCTGCAACAGTTACTGCACGTTGGAGGCATTGAACTCATTTAAAACAATACAGTTCAAACTATCGAGAGTTCTGATAAACAGTTTCGACTTAGTTATGGTCCAATAGAAGTAAAGCTAGTCCTCTGAGGGTATTTATACAAGTTTAAATCGCCACATTTTAACACAGTCCATGTCCGACAACAAACATTTTAATGTTGTTATAACAATTATATAACAAGGAAAATCTGTAAAACCTTAACAGTAACTGAATGAACACAAGCTTGATTTGTTGCAAGGAGAGGAACAACCCAGTCGGCCCATGTTCTCTAATTAATCCTTATGGGAACCACAAGTTAATCACCGTATCTTACGCCTGTCCCTCGGCCGAGAACCACAATCGTTTCCCTTGGTTGTGTTTTATCTACAAGAAAAGCTGCATAAGAGGTTATATAACAGTAACTGACGGAATAACAGTCATTGTTAAAGGGACCTCCAGTCGGCCCCTGTTCTATAATGAATATCAAGGGATGTTTGTAAAAAGTTAACCACCGTATCTTACGCTGTACCCTGCGCCCGAGGACACAGTCAACGTTTCCCTTGATTTACTATTTATTACATGAAAAAGCTGCAAGAGGTTATATAACAGTTAAACTGACGGACAACTAGCGAGACTGTTTTACAGGGATCTCCACTCTGCTATTTAAAATACCAAGAGGGTGATAAAGTCGCAGCACCACCTATCCAAATACTTTGTTAATAATAAATACAGGTGCGGTGCACTCTTGACACTTTCTTTATTTTACACATGTACCGTTTTTATAGCACATATTTTAAATTTATATGGAGCTAATACTTTATAAATTTAAACAACTTTTCGGAAATACTTGGTTTATTCCGAAATTCAAGTTTACCAAAAAAATTAACAAAGTTTACAAACTTTTGATTCGATTTTCTTCAAAACTTCACACAATCGAACAAATCTAATTAAGAGTCCTGATTAAAAATGAATTAAAATTAAAATGAAACTAAAAATTTATACTTCTCAAAAAATGGTTTAAATTAACAAAATAAAATAAAAGTTCTCTTCTCAAAATACTCAAAATCAATATAACACAAAACTTGATATTAACTTTATGACCAAAATTTAATTCACAATACTTCAAAAAATGTAATTAATTCTCAGACTCTGAAAGATGGGAAACTTTAGAAATTTTTAATTACAACAGTTATAAAAAAATCAAAGATATTAACTAAACGCTGGTACGGGACTTACTACTTTGAAGATTACGGAGGCTGGATAGGGATTTAATACGCACTGAAGAAAAATTAAAAAACTTGAATTAAATTTACACGCGATAAAAAATGGAATTACTCTAAATCCCACACTATAGGGTTAGAGGAAGAGCTGCGATTCTCAACAGGACCTTGTCGTCGTGGCTTCAAGACTCGAACTGAATCCTCCAGCGAGCCGGGAGGAACGCATCACCCGATACGTCACTGACCGATCAGCTGATTGCCGGTCCAACTGAACAAACAAAGTCCCCGCACCGCGTCTAGTTAATAAGAGCCTACTTCCTACCGCGATTCAGCATAAATGAATTTTGAACTATGGTACATTATTTTCCCTAGCCCGAAGCTGCAATCACGGTAGGAACCTAAACCTTTAAACACTCATCCCGGACTAAGTACAATAATATCCCTCCACATGCACACTTTTAAATAACAATTCTTTTTGTACATTATCACTACGTGGAGGCTGTGATGTGTAGTCCGAGGGGTGATGTGGTAGAAGGTGTCCCGACGTCCAGTGTGGGTCCCCAGGTAGCCATCGCAGAGGGATGTGGTAGGTGAGGGAGTAGAGGCAGGTAGCTTCTCCAATGATTGTACGGCCGGTGCAGTGCGGCGGCCTCGTTGATCTCGTGGTTGGCTGGCTCTGGTTCGCTAATAGCACTGCTACCTGCTCCCTCCAATCTAATAACAATTTCAGCCAGCGAGGCATTTGAGCTCTTGGAGGACATTCCTTTTACAAAATATTCCCTCCGTATAATTGTATGGCTGTCAGTCTTTCACGGTGTTCTTATTGTACGCCTGCGCCAGTGTCACGAATGTAAACCATTACCAGATGTTGTTAATTACAATACAATCAATTTACAGGGATTACAATGGCACAATAATCAATTTGTTTATACACAATAAACCTCATATAGTGATAAAAAAACAATATTACATATCACTATCACTATTAATACAACTCATTGTATACCAAAAAATATTACCCTGTCCCTTCTCTATTGGAAGGAACAGGGAACAACAACACCACAACATTACCAAAATTACCCTGTCCTTCTACATTTGAAGGAACAGGGAAGAAAATATATCTCATGATATATCAAAATACATCAGAATACATCTGTGTATTTACTTTATACACCATTAATGCCATTCATTGTCCCTGAAAATTACATGGTTTACAACCACACTCCTATCACACACTTACACTGGCATTTTATATTATGACTTCTCATCTTAGCCATACAATTGCTGAAATAAAAACGTCGTCACATCACCCTTTTATATTCAAATATTATTTGTATTATTATAATAAACTACTGGACTCTCATACTTTAACTTGTTTTGTGTTTTGGGCCAAATTAATACATAAAATATATAATCAATTCTTGAAGTTAATTTGAAAAAAAAAATTATATTGTCATTTTATTGTTTTTTAGACCCATCTTCAATTCCTTTTCAACAATATTAATTTTCCTGAAAATAAAACATACTGACCTTTGCCCGGGCTAATGTTTATTGATTCTCAACTTTCACTTTTAGTACTTTAACTTTAATTGTGAAACATGCACTTTCCTTCACGGATCGTTCATCCTTTATATCCTGCACTATAAAGGTCACTTCTGTTAATTTTATATATAATCCAGTAGGGTCCACAAAACCGGTTTGCCATTTTTGCCTGAAATTTTTTCCGCTTTGTTACTCAGCCAGTTGTGTCTTCACGTATACAAGGCTTCCAACTTTGAATGGGTGTTCACATTCCTTATCACTATAGCCTGCCCTCTTTCCTGTTAGCCGAAATGGACTTTTTTAAGTTTAACACAGTTCTTTGAAACCTATCCAAATTATCCGGCTTTGACACATCACAGTCCAATAAATCATTAATGTTCCATCTGTTGGTCAATTCCAAGTTAGGCCTATTTCCGAACATAATTTCGTATGGTGAATTTTTAGTAGCTTCCGGTGTCGCACAATTTATCGCTAATTGTAATTCAGTTAAATTTGGTGTCCCACTTAGTTTTGAATCCGAATTAAAGTAAATTTTTAACATCTGTTTTACTGTCCTCAACTGACGTTCACTTTTGTTTCCCTGTGGTACAAATGGAGTTACAAATTGATGATTGATTCCCCGGGCGAATAAAATAGTTCTTTAGTTCGACACTTCTAAAACACTGTGCATTGTCCGACACTATATTTTTGCAATATGCAAAATTTTTTAAAAATTTCACTTTCTAATACTTTTATTATTGATTTACTTTTCGCGTCTTTTATCGCACTTAAAAATACCATTTTTTGAATGGTCGTCAAGTACAATCAGGATATTATTATTTCCACTACTAGACCTGGTTAAAGGCCAAAAAATGTCTATGTACAATTTATCCATGGGCCTAGCTGATACACCAGAAATCAGTTTGCCATGATAAACCTTACCGGTTTTCGCTAACGCACAAGCTTCCGCACATTTTTACCTTGTCTTTTTATCAGCCCGGCAATATCCGCATGGTAAAATAAATCGCATATCTTTCTGGTAGTTTTTAATATTCCATAGTGGCCCCCGATTTCCGACTCATGGTAATACTTAAACACCATATCTACTAAATGTTCTGGTAGACATATCTTTGGCTTACTAGTAGGCTTACTTCTATACATCACAACTCCCTTACACAAGAAATATTTTTCAGAGTTAGTACCACCTTTTATACTATTATATATTTTTTCGTATTATATTGTCCCTGGGCTTTGGTGAACCTTAAAGTCTGTATAAGCTAGTGGAAAATTACCTACGCTATTTACAAATACACTATTTACATTTTCTTCCTTAATTGCTACTCTTATGCTATTGTCCGTTACACTATTATTTTCTATACCGTACTGGTATTCTTCAATTTCCTCCACACTTTGCATCTTATCTCTACATTCAAATAGGTCCTAGATAAATAGTCTGCCACCGCATTGTCTTTTGATTTTACGTGTTTAATTTGAAATGGTAGGCTCAAAATTGTAGCTGCCCACCTACCTAATTTTCCTAATTTCCTAAAATTGCCTAGTACCCACGCTAGTGCACTATTGTCCGTTATTAAGCGTAAAAGGCCTTACTTCTAGGTAGCTGCGAAATTTGTTTTATCGCGCATACCACTGCAAGTGCTTCCTTTTGGTACACCAGTCAAGTTTCTTTGTTCGGATTCATTGAATTTTTTTGAATAATAAGCCACTGGTTTATTCTCACCTTCTATTTCCTGCATTAAACAGCTTCCTGCTGCCTTGTCACTCGCATCCGTACATAGGATAAATGGCTTACTATAAATCTGGTAATTATTAATACCGGTGGCGTACTTACGCTTTCCTTTAAGCTGTTGAAGCTCTCCTGGCACCCTGAGTCCACTCAAATTTCCTATTCTTTTTTTCTCAGTTTCATTTAGACATGCTGCCTTGTCTGCATAGTTTGGGATGAACTTTGCGAAATAGCTCACCCGCTCCGATAAATCTACTTACGCCTTTTGCGTCCTTGGCTCTCTCGCATCTCTAATGGCAGAAGTTCTATCCGGGTCGACTCTTATCTGGTCCTTAGAGATTAGTGACCTAAAAACTTTGATCTCTTTACATGCAAAGCTCACCTTATTCGGGTTAACTGTAAGTCCATGTTTGGCCAGCCTCTCCACAACATCTCTGACATGTTCTATATGCTCTGGTAAACTTTTACTAAATATTATTATGTCATCTACATAATTTAAAGCATACTGAAATTTTTACACCTTGCAACACTTTATTTAATAAGCGGCTCATTGTTCCGCTTCCCAAGTGTAACCCATATGGTACACGATTGAATTCATATGATTCAAAATGGCGTAACAAAACCAGTTAAAATGTTTTGCTTTTTTCCGTAAGTTTTAATTGGTAAAATGAATTTACTTCAAAATCCAAGTTTGAAAAAATAAGTACACACCCTTGTAAGATAGTGGTATGTTATGATTCGTATTAACGTCTCCAATTGGAATGACTTCCACTCTCTTGCAACTTTACTATTTAATTTTGAGTAATTAATCAACCATTGACTAGATTTTATCCACTTCCGTCCGGTTTGGTTACTAAAAATGCCGGGGGCTAGCATATAATTTGAAGACACACTGGGTCTAATATATATTCTGTGCCCAACAGTTCATCTCAAAATTTTTCCTTAATTCTTGCAGCTTGGGGGGGCGATAGCGGATACGGCTTCAATCTCCACTGGGCTCGGGGTCGCTGACTTCTAGGTCAATTTTCGAAGTCAATAGACTTGCCCAATTTTTAATCGGTAAAAACTTGAGGGAATTCGTTTAATAATTTTCTTAAACATACCCTCCTTTGTGCCTTATTGACACCGCTACCACGAATACTCTGGTTCACATTATTTATAAGGATTGTATTATTCTGAAAATAACTCGAATTGTGGACTCTCTGGTTTTAAACTTAAACCAACACCATCATCCTGTTTTAAATCCAACCACCATGCCAGTTTTCTTTTATAAAATTTGAACCCAGAATTATTGGCCAAGACAAATTTTTTCGAAACTAAAAACTGAACTTTCCAAGAAAAAACATTCTATCTTTATTTTGTACAATACATTTACCCAGGATTTGATCAATTCGTTTTGTTATCTGCCGACAAACATTTAATATCAGTATGTTATTCAAGGAAATACTAGCCAGGTCCCTTTCTTTAACAATGAGTCGTAAATGCTTTCGCTTATCAGGTTTCACGTCTCTGCCCGCTTCCCGTGTCCAATAATACATTATATGTACCCTTACCAACAAACACTTTTTTACAAACGGGCAGGGTCATTGAACCTTGGCTACGGTCCCCGGCCCCTTTTTTACATTCCATACAGGAATTTCCCAAACATTAAAAATTAATTCTTACCCCTTTTGGCCCTCATTTGTTCTCGTACCTCTTCCATAATTGACTAATTATTTTTAATGTCTCAGTGGGACGTGAACCGGGGAGATTCCAAACTCTCGGCACTTACCTTCTTGGAATTCCTTCCCCTATTTATAAGTTTTTTGGGACCGGCCAGATTTTTGCGAATTCTTCGGTTATCTGTGCTCTCCTGAATATTTTTTAAGGACAATCCCTAGCGAATAGTGTCCCCGGTTTATTACAAATAAAACACTTTTATTATTTGCTGTTTCTTTTACCATCATGGGATTGTATTACATACGAAGGTTTTTGCAGTTGAGTTTACATTACTTTTCTAAACAAAGTCCGATTTGCAAACTCTACGTTTCCTCACAATACCTTCACTTCTTCATAAGCTACGTTCTGCTCATATATACATAAGTTGTCAAGGTCGGCAAAATCTTTCGGATTTGATACAAAAGCACCAGTCTTGACTGTCAGTCCTGGCCCTTACTTGAGATGAGATACCTCCTAATTTTATCAATTCCGTCAGTTCGTGTCTCAGAATAAATCACACAATAGCAATTTTGCATTTTGCTTAACGTATTAAAAATATAGACTCTGCTCAGTTTTTCACTCTACAGGTTTTTGTGATCTTAGTTTACTAAGTCCCATCTTACAAAGGCTTCTCTATGACCAAATAGGAACAAAATAATCTAATAGTTCCTTTGTTGTACTTTCACTAAAATTTACTAGCATTTACCTTAAATTGAAGAGGAAAAAAATGGGGTAAAAAGGGGGGGGGGGGGGGGGGGGGGTGGGGGGGGGGGTAAGGGGGGGGATAATATATGGGGACATTTTTATTGTAAAGTGGACCAGTGGCATAACCTACACTCATAATTTATGATCTCCACTATCACTTACAAGCTAGTTTCATCCACACTCCTTAATATTTTTAACATTATTTCGATATAAGTTCAACAATTCTTGAAACATTTAGTCCGTCTGTGGGTTTAAACATTTTTAAAAAATCGCTCTAGGGGATTTGGTAATTTTGCAAAATTCCCTTCTACATGTTTCCCCTGGGGAAGACTCAAACCTAAAATATCCTCATTTCTCGTTTGAGATACGGGCTTGCTCATCTCTTCGAATTCTTCCTCTTCCAGGCTTGTATTTAAAAGACTGGTTTCAAAATTAACTATTTCCTCCTCGCTTACGCCAATGTTTTTCCTAGTTTTGCCTTAATTTCAAATCAAACCATCCTTAAGTTTTGAAATTAAGGTTTCAGACGCTCCTTCCCACTTATACAACTCACATAATACATCAACTCTCACAGTGAGATGTTTGTGCCTACACACTAGTCTCAAATACTCGCCTGTCGATTTTTCCTCGACAAGTTTCCTATCTTGACAGATAATGCCTCCAAATCAACTTTTATTTCCTTTAATGCAGTGCTAGGTTCGATACGCCCCTTCAGATTACCAGCGTTGGCCCTGATATTTAATTTCAAAAGGGACCTCAACATTTTTCTAAGATTCTGGACGGTGTCGCTTTCAGAAGCATTTCCGCCCCTAAAATTTATTTCAAATATTAATTCCTTTTTGAGCAACAGATCTACATGCGCTAGCTCCATTTTTATTTTAAAAATAATTTTCTTAAAATAAATCAAATATTCCAAACTCACAATATATTCTAAGTCCTCAGTCTTACACACTACACAAAATTATGCAGGTTTATACACAATGTTCAAGTTCATACAAGTTCTTATACAAGTTACACACACTTACAGGTATCAGACAAGTTTATGCAAGTTTACAAGTTCTTTCCTGTAAATAACCTGTTGTACAAGTTTATGCTCAAAAAGAAACAGCAGATTGCGCAAATTATGTACCGTTTTTATAGCACATATTTTAAATTTATATGGAGCTAATACTTTATAAATTAAACAACTTTTCGGAAATACTTGGTTTATTCCGAAATTCAAGTTTACCAAAAAAATTTACAAAGTTTACAAACTTTTGATTCGATTTTCTTCAAAACTTCACACAATCGAACAAATCTAATTAAGAGTCTGATTTAAAAAATGAATTAAAATTAAAATGAAACTAAAAATTTATACTTCTCAAAAAATGGTTTTTAAAATTAACAAAATAAAATAAAAGTTCTCTTCTCAAAATACTCAAAATCAATATAACACAAAACTTGATATTAACTTTATGACCAAAATTTAATTCACAATACTTCAAAAAATGTAATTAATTCTCAGACTCTGAAAGATGGGAAACTTTAGAAAATTTTAATTACAACAGTATAAAAAATCAAAGATATTAACTAAACGCTGGTACGGGACTTACTACTTTGAAGATTACGGAGGCTGATAGGGATTTAATACGCACTGAAGAAAAATTAAAAAACTTGAATTAAATTTACACGCGATAAGAAAATGGAATTACTCTAAATCCCACACTATAGGGTTAGAAGGAAGAGCTGCGATTCTCAACAGGACCTTGTCGTCGTGGCTTCAAGACTCGAACTGAATCCTCCAGCGAGCCGGGAGGAAACGCATCACCCCGATACGTCACTGACCGATCAGCTGATTGCCGGTCCAACTGAACAAACAAAGTCCCCGCACCGCGTCTAGTTAATAAGAGCCTACTTCCTACCGCGATTCAGCATAAATGAATTTGAACTATGGTACACACATTTGACGTTAAGAGTGGGAATTCTATAGGTAACACTGTAACGTATTTCTGTCTTTTCGCTGGTACGCAGATGAACGCCCTGATAAATCTCTCCTAAAATGACGAATCTTCATTATTCAATTCGCTATACTAAGTGTAACCTTTTTGTAGAAGTGTAATTAGGGATGAGGACTATGTCTAATGATCACTGGAGATAACGATCTGTGGCCAGGGTGAAGTGAGCTCCCCACTCTCCGTTAACCGACACTCGGTTGGAGAGGTTTAGCCATTACACATCAACTGCCAACAATTGGCTATACTATAAGTGTAACCTTTTTGTAGAAGTGTAGATTATGGGTGGGGTAATGCCACATGTTCACTGGAGTTAACGATCTGAGGCCAGGGTAAAGAGAGACTCCCCACTCTCCGTTTAACCGACACTCGGGTCGAGAGAATTGACCATTACATGTCAACTGCCAACAAATGAAAACAGTAATTTTAAAAACCTTTGTAGAAAAGTATTTTTTGTCTATAAATCAGAATTCACTAAAATTAACAAAATAAATATTTTCTAAATGCATATTAGTCAAATATACTCTATAAACAATAATAATAATAAATAAACTCGTTAAAAGTTTGGGTGATTTTTACTATCACTGATTATAGTAATACTTTTAATAAAATATTACAAACCGTGAGAATATATTATGCAAAAGAAGTCTGTTTCATATTAATTTTATAAATCAACTTGTGATTGACAAGACATTTTTTTGAGTATCGTAGTTATATGAAGTACCATACAGTATATAGGCTGCGTTGAGAGCGAGCGTAGTGTACAAAGCGCTCACTTTACAGAAGGGGTGAAATCAAACAAAGATCTATTCTCGGTTATAGAGCAATAAGCGACCTACATCAGCCTCTCCCGGTACTGTCTCTATTGGCGAGAAGCAGGTACTTTCTGTCACTGCCTTTATATATTTCTTCATTTCGACAAAAACAAATGTTTATTTTCGGTAAATAAGAGAGAGTGTTGAAATTTTTTTTAAGTTTAGATAATTCAGTTTTTTATAATTAATTTATTTAAAATTTCACACTATTAAAATTTCTTCTGAATTTTAGACGCTACAAGTGATTTTACATGTTTTCCCGTGTCGCATTGTAAACATGAATACAATAAGAAGATTTGCTGTATAATTCAAATAATTTAAAACTATCAGTTTTCTGCGGTACAACACTTTATAGCCTTTTCACAAAATTATTGCCTAAAAACCTTGATCATCTTCATTAAAAAAATTTTAAAAATCAATTAAATGCATTTACAAAGTTTTTTTAATATTATAGGTAAAAAATTTAGTTTTAAATTTTAATTTAAGATCTTTCGAAATATTGCCTAATCAGACATAGTGCATGAAATATTTTGTTTAACTCATTTAATTTTTTGTATATACTTTATGTAAATTATATGCACTACGTATATCATGGTTTATATTGTATCTCTTGGAATAAAATTTAAAATACTCAGGCTATATGTCAATAGTATTTATTTTTAATCTTCAATAATATACGTAGCAGTTGCTAACACATTTAGCATTTATATACATGATTAAGAATGGTATAAGATGTGAAAAATAAATCAAATTTACTAAAATTGACACCATACTCAAAAGAAATTTTTTGTTAAATTTTTGTGATAATATTTTATAATAGTTTCTAAACGTTGAGCAACTATGCAAAAATAACTAATTGAATATTTTTAATCAAATTGAAAAGAAATCTTCGCATGAAAACTTTAGCATTGCGTAAAGCACTAAAGTTGCAAGTTGTTTCAGATGTTTCATTGTATCTTAACATAACAGTTTCCAAAAATATTACAAAATAATATAAAACAAGTGAGATTGTCTAATATTAATTCTGGAAATAGTAATCACACACTGATACAATCCAAATGAATAAGCACGTGTCAAGCGTTGACTTAACTAACGAACACACACAGAGGAAATACAACAAAGGCGTAAAGCGCGTTCCGATTAATTGAATTACTTTATGTACTCGAATTCAAAACAAGGGATTTGGCTGAGCGTTAGCGAACATCTTTACATTAGTCTTATGGGGTAAAATAGTATGGTAACGAGAAAATACTAGAATAAATAAATTTGTTAACAAACTCAATACACCCCATTCGAGATTCAAACATCTGTCACAACACATGCAGACTAGATATCTAAACACATAACACATTTTATAGAGATTTAAATTCTTTTCAGTTGATAATCAAAAGTCAATTTTATATGATATATCTATTTTACATTAACTGTACTGAAGGATCGGGAGGTGTCACTTAAAAAAAATTACATTATAAATGCTTTCTCTAAGAAGTATAAGGACTTCGATTTTGAAAAGTGCGTGCGAAGCCGTGGGTAAAAGCTAGCAATAACTAAATCGAATATTGGAAGAACTTAAGCTGTTAACCAACAGTTTTGTCCTTAAAAATCAATCCTTTGAAACTTTTAATACAAACAATTCCAATATATATTTTGTAGAGGTCTATATGACATGACATCACCAACCCCTCTTCCAACTCCCCAGATCACTAATTTCTTCCAATCAAACGCTGTCTCTCACTTTCTCTTTCTGTGCTTGGTTTTTGTAGTAATACTCCGATAGAATTACTTCTAAAACCTACAAACCATTTTAGGCGAGAGTTTTATACCACCTTTATTAACAAGAGGTAGATGGTCATAAGAGTATTATGTCTTTTAAAATTATTAGTATTTTAACTACAAAATTAAAAAAAAACATTGTTTAATAATGTATCTGATACTGCGGGACAAACAATCTAGATGTATAGAACATACTTTAATAATACCTAAGTTTTGCCATTTACACGTCAACATTGCTTTCATGGAATAAATTCTTAAAAATTCTTATTATACAATATAGTAAACAAAGTTCAATATGGCGTGAACATGGAAACTTGGATAAAGCCTGGCTAAGTTTAAGAGGTAATACATACACTTTATTGAGTTTTCTATAACTGAAGAAAACTAATGTTAAATGAAAGAAGTTGTTTTTATTGTATAGTTGGATGTTATAGGGAATAAAAACGCAATTTTTTAAACTTGATTACAGAAAAAATAGTATTACGATGGAGCTACGTATTTCTTTAAACCAGTGTTTGTTCAATTTGAACGAGTCACAGTTACGTAGTGGTTTAAAACTGCATCAATACATATATTGGTTTATACTGTAAAACGACTATAAAAATTACAGAATCTAATAAAACATTTCAAAGTGTTTTCATTGAGCCGCTTAATAGCATGTAGTAAACAATAAAACATAAAATATCATTATTTAATTTAATAAAAATTTGTTGATAAAATGTCAGTTATGTATTAAGCAATTCAAATTTCCTACACTAAAAGAGCGCCTAAGTAAAACAGCGCCAATAATCTACGATGTTGTTACAGTGTAACTTATTTATAGCGTAAAACAACTACTCTGCCTTCCTTCTGTCACATGGATATAGAAAAAAGAATATTTAACATGCTTTCGTTTTATTCGATTTTAATTTGACAGTCCAGAGTTGGATTTAGTCTTAATTTTTTTGTGCCTTGGTAATGCCTACTTGATTAAATTGGTATATTTTAAGAATAGCATATTGTTTTACACTATATGATTTTATGAGGATAAAGAGCATTCAATACTATTCCACACAACACACACACACACACACACACACACGTACGCAAGCACGCACGCACGCACACCACACACACACACACACATACACACATGTATATATGTACTAAAATCTTTGATGATACCTATCTACTGTAACTGTGTACATTTGTTTTAAATCGCCAAAGTCAAATAAATATCCTGTAGGTTACTGTGGTTGAGGAAAATAATACAATTGGTCTATTTGAAGGATATCTCCCAGATATTTCGCCTGCCCTGAGAGAGTTCTCTGTGTTTGTTCTGTCTCTGGCCATTTGTTATGCTGACTTTGACTGTGAACCGTTACTGACAGTAGAGAGACAGACCTTATATTCTTTACTTTTCTTTTAAAAAGACAGACGCTCGATCTTATTCCAAACTTTGCCGGCATTGTGAAGGAATGGGATAGTCTGGCACTAAACCAATTTCCATTACACTGAGAGTTTGCATGGTGGTTTCACTAAGTCTAGCGTTAGCCAATTGGCTAGTAGGGTAAAATAAAGATGATTTTAGCTTTAAAGGTTAGTTTTGAGAATTCTTATTAAAAAGGTTTCAGTTTAAATTTAAGTTACTCTTTTTGAGATAACGAAGGCTTTTTTCAAATTCTAGGCTCAAACACACTACTGAGTCAATATGTGTAAGGATTACTAGAGTAAAACAAATATAATTACTCAAACTCATATCCATCGTAAATCAAAAGAGAATTAGGCAAGTCAGGCAATGACTTAGAGATATTTTGAGTTTAAAAAATCTAGTGAGGATTGGTATTGGTTGAGCCAGATTCTGATGGGCTAGTTTTATTTGCACGGACTGTACAGGAGATAATAATTATCATTGATTTTTTCGCATAATTTATATAAGGATAAGTAGGTTTTATCTCGAATACTGTCACAAGTATGGATAAGTCAATGCGCTGGTTGTTACGGACAGTCAGTTGCAAACTCTGTTCACACGCGACAGTAATATGTCGGTAATGTTTTATTGTTGAAAATGTAGTTGGTCTCCAAGTCCTCGCAAACTGCCCGACACTAGTCTCGACACAGTTCGCGAGGAGCTCTCGCGCCCGTTTGTAGACTAGCAATTTGTACTGTCAGTCCCAAAACTTCAGCAACTTCTTGCCAGTTTCTACCATCAAAGTAAACTCTAATTTCATTACTCGTATTGTTCTTTTTCTAGCCATAATATTTATGACTAGCATACTAACGGCTGAAAAAAGTAATGAATAAACAATACATGCTAAATTTATTTTTTTTAATATTAATAAATATTATATTTTCTATATAATTATTTATATTTAAATTCTTTACAAGAAATAGGATACATTACATAATTATCAACGAAAAAGAAAATAATATATGCTGCAAAACACTATTACCAACACACTTCAGTTCCACCGAATGGGGAATGTATAATAAATTATATCCGTATTGTACATTTAATAATCTGGATTCTTAAACAGTGATTTTGATGATAGGGCAATCCTACTTAATAATTAATGCAACACAACACTGATGCGTGTGTACTATTGAGAGAACTTAAATTCCTACATTTTATCAATGACAGAGCCTAAGTAAAAATTAAGTCAAATTATAAAACAAACTGTACAAAAAGAGAGGCGTGTGAGTGCCTGTACGCAGGCGTTTTATATTATATTTAAAATATTCATGTTATGTAATGGGAATCAGTGCGTTATGAAGATCAAATTTGTGTTTTAATAGTAGATGTAAGCTGAAATAAATTTGCTTAAATCAGTTTTAAAATACCTATTATGATAATCGGTTGTATATAAATCATGATAATTTCAACACGCAACATGTAGATTTTCACATTCCATTCGACCACATGAGATTATTCAATTTTCTTCCGCAAATGGGTGATTAACAAGTTTAAAACATTTAGACGCTAGTTATGAAGACGATAGAGAACCTCGATCAAAGAGATTTAACCAACATCACATAGGAATCTGTGGAAATCCTACAACTTAAACTGGTCCTAATCATTACCACGGTGCACATTCAATAGATCAATGGAAAACGCCCGAATGGTTTCCTTATTTTTAAATATCGACAATGAGATTTGCATGCAAAATAAATGTTCAGATCCGAACAAAGTTGAACAGGAAATACTCGTGGTGAGGGATTTTGGGATCTATATTAGAATTTGAAAATATTCTGATGTTCCCAAACACAACAAAGACCTGTGATACTCTCACACATATTTGCAAAATTTAATGCTAGACATTCAGGGTATCAATGTCTGTTCTTATGGCTGTTATTAAATATGCAGAAATTTAAGGGACTTTGAAGATAACAATGTATGCCTGGGTGTCAAATATTATGAAAAATATTTTGTATAGGAAACATTTACATAGTATATATGCATGTAAATACATATTTTTAATCGCGTCAATGCAGGACACTCTCCAAATACTGCCATGAATGAATTAAAATAAATTTTAATTGCAGTCTTGGTTGGTTTGAGGATCTTTAAAATGTGCTATTTTAGAAGCTCGGCGTTATAGTTTCAGGTAGAAGCAAATCAAGTACTGAAGGGTTGAATATTAAATATCACGTTAATTTCAACAAAGGTAATTGAAGGAGAAATTTCTATTGTATTCAGCCGGTAGCGAATAAGCAGTAACGAACGCATAAGGAAGGCGAACTGGTTTTATACGGAAAGAAAACTATTATAAGATTTATTTGTACTGAATTCAAGAAAGTGTTCTTTGTTCAAATACAATATTTGTATATTATTATAAAAAATCATTGTGTTATTACTCAATCAATTTTTTTTTTTAATATGATAGTACAAATTCTAGGATACTTCTGTATTTTACTAGGCAAGTATGACATTTCTCCAAGTAAAATATATATTTTTAATATATATTTCTCTCTAATTAGAAGGATTTCAAAAGTAAACAAAATAGAAGAGTTTGCCTGGGAAACGTCTTTGAAAGCTATTGCTTTTTAGACGTCAAAACTTGCAGGAAGTTTTCTTCTATTCTGGTCTCGAATGCGTTATGTCAAGATCAAAAGATTCCAATGTATTCTACGAAAACATTTTCGTTGCTGTGTATTCTGGAGTCCATTTCATTACTGAAACCAAATCAAAGAAGAATAATCATAATACATTTCATGAAAGTTAAACTGGTCTTTACAACTTTGTATTGATTTTTGGACAAGTGTATTGCATTCCTCACTTTTTTTATTAGTTTTAAGTTCTTAGGTGAAACCTAGGTCAAAATTTCAGGATTAAAGAAATTTTTTGGACATACTATAGATTTAATACAGTACGAAATAATTTAATACATCTTGTTTTATAAACAGATGATTTTGAACTCAACATAAGTGTCAGGAATGTGGCTAAAAATGAATTTTAATTAAGTACTGTATTAAAACGTACTTAATTAACGCAAAACAATTACACATGTTAATTATAATGAGTTAATTACGTTACGTAATCTAATTAACCTTTACTATGGACTGTCCCAATCAATTTGAGAGCAATTAAAAGCAAACAGTTTTATTTAGTATGGGTCGTTAAACACCTACACAATTGTAAATAGCTTAAATTGTATATCCTATCTGTCTTTATTACTTTTGGTTACAATTATAAACTAACTATTCTTATAAGTTATTAGTACTATCAAGGTTTCATAATTGTATTATTGTCTTAATTTAGATTGTCTTGTTACAGTTACTTTTACTATTCTACAAACAGTTTATTTGATGAATTAATATTGATTTACCCTGCAATCACTATATATATACATATTTACCGCTTTAACAATATAAAATATTTTTTATTAATTGCAAATAAATAAATTTATCCTAAGCTTAAAATGGAGCCTAAAGCTATTTAGTAACGTGAACAAAATGTTAAACGGTAAACGGTAGCATGCTCGACTGTAGAGCCTCTAGCTGATATCAGAAAGGACGATAAAACGATAAGTGGAAGTGACAGAAGGCCGTGGTGTCAACAACAAGACTAAGTGGTAAGTTTTCCACCCCAACAACTCCTTCGATCTGTCTGAGGGGTCCCAAGCGTTTGACATGTCACAGCCTCTCTCTGTTCCTCCTGCGTCACCATGTACGAAGTTATAATTCTTATTTATGTCTTATATATTTCAAATAGGATGACCATTTATTCAAACATTAAAATATTTACACGTTGAACGTCAAGTACTAACCCCCCCCCCTCTTAAGTACTCTAATATTAAATTTAATTCAACAATCTTTATGTGAGTTCATAGTACTATTTGAAATTTATATTTTTATCCAGAATGGGAAACGGCAGAAGAAAAATATTTTTTATTAGGAACATCAAATTTTTTTCTTTTATTTCAAGTAGCGGAAAGGTCACTGAATATGAAATTCAACTGTAAGGAAACATATTTTGTATATGTTTTCTATATACCGTGATAGACCGTTTACTAAAGTACATCCTCATCATAAAATAAATGAAAAACCTTCTAAAAAGTTAATCAATCTGAATCATCTTTGTACAAAAAATATTTATGTTTGTTTAAAAAGTGCAATTTAAAAACATCCAGACTGTCCATAGTAATTATCTAATTTGTTTTTATTAAAATTAATTGGCTAAACGTAAAGAAAATTTTCAATGGGACACTGTCCAACATGTCAGTGATTATGAAAAATGTTCCACTTCTTAATTATAAAATTTTCCTTCAGTTCAAAATATGGCGGAACTTAAAAATGTCATATGTCATTTCATGAATTTTCTTCCTATTTTAAATGTACATATATATTTAACAAAAAGGAACGCATAGAGACTGACAAACTTACGGAATTTTTAATTTCACTTTGTGAATCTAAAATAAGCAGTAGGTCTTCCTTTCCACTAATACTTTCAATGTCCAAAGTATCTAGGACATTTCTGTCAATAGTTTTTTGCACGGACGAAAGAACAAATGAAACTGTAAACTATGCGATTTCCTTGCCCTGTCCTTAATAGAAATACGAATGATGTTGTTATTAACTTGAGCTTATTAGTAGTATCCAAGATTAAGTAATCCAATCTTAAATAGTAAAACAATGCCAACATGTGTAGAAAAATTGAACACTAGCAAAATAACCAGGGTTGATGTTGCCTGCTATTGGTATTTATGGTGTCTGCTTGATAATATGCAATACGTGGGATTAAGATTTTAAATTGTTTAATAACTACAAAAACAATCTATGAAGACAATTAAACTATTGAATATTGGTGTATACTATTAAAGAATATTCTTTACAATAATGATCCTCAAATATCAGATATGAGTTACCATCTACTAAGGGCGACCCATTCCTGTGATAAGGTAGCCCTCCTTCCCCACCATAACTTGTGAAACCTTTCTCTGATTGGTCGAAGAAAAGGTCTTGAGGTGAAGATGGCTGCAGTAGCATATGAATGTATGCTGGAGCGCGCCTTGGCGGGAATCATAGAACATAACCTCAATTTCCTCCGCTCCTATACTGTTTGATTACATACTCAATAACTCTGCTCTCATTCGTAAAACTTCTATTAGAGATCTTGGAATCATAATCTCCCACAGTCTTGGCCCTGAATCCCACATTGATGCCATTACCACTAAAGCCTCTCGTAATCTGGGATTTCTGATCAGAACTTTCAAGAAGCGGACTGAGTGTTTGCAGCTATGAAGTTTATCTTTACTGCTTCTGGTGAGGTCAGTGCTTGAATATGGCAGCGTTTGTCTGGTCGCCCTATCAGGTTGGTCATATCCAGCAGCTTCCAAAGTGTCCAGGATCGCTTCTTGCGGGTGGTTAAGAGTCAGATGTGGATTTGAATGCAGAACTGTGCCATTGGAGGATTTGGGGATTTCCTTGGGTTTGAACTCGCTTGTGAAGTGTAGACAACTTTTAGATGTGGTTTTTCTCCATAAACTAATTAACGGAGACGTGAATTTGTCCAGAACTGCTCAGGCGGATCGACTTCCGAGTGCCTCATCAGACCAGGTCCCTTCACACTTTCTGCCATCGTGTCTACTCAACCAGTAATGTACATCACAGCACTATCCCGAGACTTCACAGACTTGGAAACCTCGTCTCCTCCCGGCATGACTTTTGCAGTGATAGTGTTATGCACCTGAAAAAACATTTTCTTTTGATGTAGACATTGACACCTGGCTCATTGTAATATGTGTATATATTTCTTTCTTTCTATTTTTTCCTCTACTCCTTTTCTACATGTATACATTTGATTCTTTTTTTTCCTTTTCATTGTTATAAATTATTCCTACGTAGTATATGTGTAAGTGCAGATGGATGTATATTCGATCGTATAATTACTGTTACTATTTATTATTGTTTGCTATGCTATTATTGTTATTTTCTATATAGTCTATTTTATATGTTATTGTTATGTTTGTAGCAGTTTACTTTGGCATTGTTATTAATTTATAATGTGGATCATTTTTATTGGCTCATTGTTGAATATAAGAATATATCTTATTGTTTTTTTTTTACATGTACTAATGGTGTTACCGTAGATAAATAAATAAATAAATACATTTCTAGGCGCTCTTATCGTATGAAATATTCCAGCGAAATTTATGTTAGAATTTTGTATGCTAACTTTTGTCAGTGGGTGTTTTTCATTTAATGGTGTGTCCTTTGTGGAGTATTTTAGCAATGAGTTTTTTTAATACTTTTTTCTTGGTAGAAAGAAACATATTATAGGCCACGCTATACAGGATAACAAAAACTTAATCATAATGTAAAAGGTAAACATATTTTAAACTTTGTTTCGTAAAGACAGTAAATGACAAAGAAATTAAACGAAAAATTACGAAATATCACTAAATTTACAAGATGTCGAAGGGAGAATGCGAGAGGAACGTGACCAAAGTTAATAAAACTTTCAGAGTTGTTGCATTAACATATTAGCCAAACGCTTACAAGAGGTATAATTAAAAGGTTTTATAAGATTCCAGCTACTGTGGTAAATTTGTTTCTACATCAGCAATAGTCAGGCCGATACTTTTTAACAACACCTCCTCCCCCTTATAATTAACCCTCGAAATATAGAAACAGGTGGAACATGCCTGATATCCTTCATATGTTACGCCAACACATAATGGAAGGAACAATATAAAATATTAGTAAAGCAGCCCAAGTACGTCTAGTAGGGTGCGTAGTCACTGATATGGGTTTCTTCTGTGCATTGACAGTTGGAACAGTCCTTCCAAGTTTCTGGTTTTTCGAGTAGGGCGCTATGTAGATTATCCCCCGACCTGCTGTCGTACAATCATACAGGTGATTGAAGCCGGAATGTAAGTTGCCCAGATATCCACAAACTGTGCCAGGACGAGTGAGATTAATAGCCCTGCCCTTAAGGATCTTCTAATTCTTCTTCTTTTGCTGTTGCGAAAGAGAATTGTAATGTTTGAACAGATAGACATACTAAATAATAAACAATTTCTTTACATAATAACATTATTAAGTATACGACTACGTAAAAGCATCCTACTTGAAAAACATCTATTGTTTGCTCAGCGGGTATAAAAACTTATTTATTTCTATTTAATTAATAGAACTTAATCTATGTCTTATTTTTTGCAGGTAGCGAATACAATCGTAAAATTGTTTCAACCAGGTATATCTACTTACTAAAATTAAAATTCCCCTTTACATGTATAACCTTTAATTCAGTATATAGGCCTGATGTACAAGGTAGTTTCAAATATGTAAAAAATATTGAATTGTTTTTCTTTTAGTTTTTTCAATCAATAGTTATAAAAACTGTTACTTGATATTTAATATTGGACCTACATGTTACATACACATAATTGGAAAACATTATTTCTCTATTAGCCTCGAATTTAAGTTTGCATATGAACAATCATTGACAGTTGAGGGGAATGTGAATAATCAATGATGAGAAATCCTTAGTGAAACAATAATTGTTTCATAGAGGAATTCTCATTAATTAGTGATAATTTATTATAACCGCATGGAGGCAAGAGAGAACTGTTTGGACCTGATTGCTGTTGTAGTTATTCTCTGTGTAAAGTGGGTGCCCAAGCATGGCTGTATTGGTGTTTCATCGCCTGTAAAATACACCAAATGTCCGGCAAACTGAAACACTGGATTCTGGACAGGTATGATATATCTATCCTAAAATTTATAAAGTGGGACTTGAACAAGCAATAGAATGTCTTAGTTACAGCAACGCATCCAATACTCGGCTTTTTTAAACCCACCACAAAATGTAACGAAACTGTTTCTCAAAATCCCTTAGAAAGTTCTATCATTCAGTTGGATTCACCAATTATTTTTTATTGTAATAAGTTTCTTATTATTTCATATAAGTTTTGTATAATTTAAGTTAGACTAATCCCGAAAAATTACACAAAATTGGGGAAACTAATAATAACAAAATAATCGAAAAGATATTAATAAAGTTTTAAGCTTTAATGGTGTTTTTTCAAACGCTTGTTTACAATTCCATAACGCGCTAGTATGATAGGAAAACAAATGCAAGAAATAATAAAAATATAAAAAAAAGTATATATATATTATATAGTATAAGAAGTAGATAGTAATAATTGGGTTCCTGGCGCACGTTTCGGGAGCCAACCGAAAGCAGCAATGTAAAAATACCTGTATTCAAATGTACCATAAAGGAAGCTGAGAAAATAACACAGCAAATCTCAATGAAAAAATTAAACCGAATCTACAGTCGTTCGGTCTCCAGAAGCGATCGGTACATTAACTATCTACTTCTGTAGGAATGGAAAAATATAACCTAATCTACAGCTGTTTGCTTCTTCTTACTATTTCTTAAGCTGTGCTTTGTAAAATGTTGTCAAATCTGCTACGAATTAAAGGATTTATCTTAATAAAATTTAATCAATTTAAAACATTTTTAACTAAAAACCAGTACTAGTACTTTTAAATAAAAAACTTTTCTACCTAAAATAAACAAACATGAACTCACCAAGCTCTCTTCAGTTTTACTAAGCATTTCAAAAACTTAACAAAGAAAAGACAATTTTAACGAGTTTCAACGAAATTACCAAAAAACATTTTAAAGAACAGTTGATTAACTTTCCCTTACAATGATACGAGAATTCAAAGAACTTGTAAAGTGCTTTTTGCAGAAAAAAGCGTCCCTAATGGAGTGTTTTAACTATCGGCCAAAAAACTAAAAAAGTAAAGGGAATTATATATTTTTAATATAATTAACCGAAAGATATTGAAAAGAAAGTAAAAAAAAAACAAACAAAGAGAGTTTTTCAAAATCGTTTTTTATTATGACATTTTTTCTCCCATAGTTATACGTTCTTGTCGAGATAATCAAAGACTTAATTGATGAATTTCTTAGGAATTTTTTTGGAGTATCAAGATTTATCAACACAATTCATTAAACGAGCATTATAGAATTTTTCTTATAGAATATAGCCACATTTTGTGTGAAACAAAAGGTTTTAACTGTAAAGATAATATTCCATGTGAAATTCCTGATGAAGAAAAGACACCAAACTATGGTTATCAAAACAGTAACTTATGGACGTGGTGGAGGGACTGCAAGTTTTTAAGAGTTTAAGGACTTTTAATTCTAACAAAAGTTAATTGTAACACAGTCTTTATCTTTAAATAGTCTTCTTTCCAGTAACAATCAAGTGTAATTTTTCATTTTTGGTTTAATTCTTTAATCTTTTTCTCATCCAAAACAGTCAAAAATCTGTTTCGGGCAAGTGTACTTTACAATCTTTCCCAACTCGGCAATTATTGTAAACCCGAAATTTATCTTTCAATTTTCCCCTCCAAATTCAAGATTCTATGTTTCTTCCTTTCTTTCCAATTCATTTAACTTCTTAATACTCTTTAAACTTACATTCTCCAATATCCATATTTAACTCCTTTCAAGAACCTCCATTTAAATAGAAAAAACTTTAAAGACGGAAAAAATGAAATTCCGCTAACCTTCACGTCGAGAAGTCTGGGGAGGAATGTGAGATAAAACCAGCATTCTTTTCAAGAGGTTCTTCGTTTAATATTCCCTCCAAATGTACTAATAAAATCATCGAGGATTTCTGGTTCAGAAAATCATAAACACAATTTGCAACATCCAGATAATGAAAAAAATACAGGTAATATCTTTTCATAATAAACGTGTGTGTAATCGATACCCTACAAACCTAATGTATTATCCCTTTGAAAAAGGAAAATAATTTTTGTTAATGGTTCCAAGAGATAAGTAAAAATGTTTATTTTCTGTTTTCTAAATTCTGTAACAAAATTTTGTTTGCTTTCTTGTCTCCCAATATTGCAATTTTGTAAGCAGGTTATTCAAATGTGTTAAATTTATTATTCGAAATTTCTTAGGTTTTAGGTCTTTCTAAAAAAATTAAATT
>NW_025784275.1:0-27318 GCF_021130785.1 Homalodisca vitripennis
AATTCATAACACCGTGTACTGGGAATTTTATTGTTTACTAAAAGTACATTGATTAAAGTTTGTTCATTGTTACTTTGTCGTTACCACTTTTTTTCATATACCATTACTCTGTAATTTACTCATTAATATTTTTTCTCTAAGTTTATTATTTTTAATTTTGTTTCTAAAATTAAGTAACTCCTTTTGTGGTAGATGGGTTTTTTTTTTAAATTGTGAAATATTGTCTATGTACAATATTTTATACGCTCCCTTAGCTCCGTCTGTGGGCTTTCCTCATAGCCCATTCTGCGCAGCTTAAATGAACCGCTAAAAAATCAATACAAAGTCCACTTTAACGCTTAACAAACTTCTCTCTAAAGTGGTTTGGCAAAATTTTATAATTGTAATAAAACTCTATTTGAAGTATTATTTGACTTTTTTGTGTATATATCTTAAGAATGTCTCTTTTAATTTAAATGTAAGAAATTTAAATATTGATCATCTCTTCGATAATACTACGAAATAAAAACAAATTTAATGTGTATTTACAAAGTTGTTCATAATATATGTATACATGTTCGCACGATTTAAGGGCGACATACTTCGTGTCGAAAAGAAAAATTTTTGTATCATTCTCTACTGTAATGGTAAACCCAGTGCATGACATGGCATAACACAGGCTTTATTATTTATTCCTTGCAAACGTACGAGTACATATTATAAAATAAATATATAAAAATATGTACCAAACTGTGAATATTACGTATGGAATAGATTATTGCAAACAGTTTTGTTGGTGACAAATATATTTCAGGATATTAAATCTCTCTGTTTAAATAAGACAACATATGGTTAATAAATTACTTAAATTTTAGCTAAAATTATTTCTTATTAATTTTATAATTATATTAAATAGTGTTAATACGTATCAGTTTATTCTTCATGTACTGAAAAATATTGAAAAACGTAATTAACTAGGTTTATAATTCATTGACAATTCATTAAGCTAATTTTGTCTTTATACTTGGAACAACTCAAGCCTATTACTCAGGCTAACCGCCTCATTTTCACCATAAATATAATGTACCCATTTTTAAAGATAATTCGAACTTTTTATTACCATACTAAATATTTTTTTATAATTATATTGTTTTACATTTCTTAGAATATGTTTTATTTGTTGATATTTAATTTGTTAGGCCCTTACTGCAACACGAGACATATACTGACTTTATTACAGCCGAAGTAGTAGTGAGGTACGTTATTTTGCAGTTAAAATGTTAAACTATGATATGATGGGATGTGTTAAAAAGATTTCTTTAGCTTAATTTTGAAAATTAGGTATTCATTTTTATTGTAAAATCATAGAAAAGACAACTTTATCTGATCTTATTTCAATAAAGTTACAAAGACGTAAATGAAAACATTTTCCAAAATTAATTTTTATTATTTGTTATAGACAGTTTTTTTTTTATATTTTGTAAAAATGCAAAATAATTATTTACAATTTCTTGTATTAAAATGACAGAAACTACATATTACAAGATTTTATTAATGAAGCAAAGTATTATAAACTAAAACAAATAGTTTTTGTAATAAATTAATACGTAAATTGTTTTAACTTCATCGCATATACTTCATCATCGTGAAATAACTGTTTTAATATTCAATTTCAAAAATATCTTCAAACTGCCTCTATTATATAAAACCAATTTCTGAGTAATTTACGTAAAAGTTTAAGTAGTTCAAAACTGTTTTTCCTGAAATGTAAAAATATCAATTACGTATCTATTACAGGTTATTCTTAACTTTGTTTTGATGCACAAATAAACCGAATTTAATAACCTCGAAGGAACAAAATGTCGAACACCCAGTTCTTTTACTAGTATTAATGAATACTAAACTATTGCGTAGCCATCGTTTGTGTAACTCTTTAAACAAGTATTTATTATGTACTATGTTAAACAACAATCGGTTTCTATAAAACTAGACTAATCAGACAATGACTTCCACTATAGATTAAATGGGTAGTAACTGATTAATAGGGTGGGCTGAAAAAAAAAAAATTATTTTTTTTTCAAGTGCTATACCGCGGAAAACTTGCATATATACTTCATAAATAAAATGCAACTGGGAAAAAATTATTTTTTCAATATCACGGTAGCGCAATGCAATTAAAAATTGTTCGTTTTTTGAAAAAAAACTTGGATTTTTATAATTTTTTCTCCGGTGTAAAACTTTAAATAATCAATCGCTATAGTGAAAAAACTTTATAATTTTGACTTAGAAAACAGAAAAAACACAATGAAACCAGTTAAAAAAAACAATGTTTACGGTAGCGCAAACAGCTTTTAAATAACGGATAATTACGCTAAAAGGCGCAGTTTACAACACTGCCGTCCTGCGACAGTTTACTCACAATGCCTTTTAATAAAAAGTTTTGTTTTAATTTATTTGTTGTTTAAAGTGTGGGGACTGCAAATTAATAATTCAAATTCCTTTTAACATAGTTTATTAGCATCAACTTAAATCATAGCATTACACATTTTTCATGAAAATTGTTATTGAAAATTCAAAAAGGAATTTTGATTTGTAGGATATATTTTCATCACCAAGTCCATAATCATTCTTGTTTAGGAAGTTTGAAGGCTGATTTGCTTTTCAAAGCATGGCATAGCTGCTCTTGACTGTAGTGTAGTTCGGATGAGCCCATCTCTTGCTTCAAAACCAACTACTTTTTGTGAAGCGATGGTTACAAGTTTGATGCATCGTTCAACCGCTTGCGTATGACAAGGAAATTTGTCGAATCTCCATTCAGCTGCGGTTCCCCAGTCAAGATTTTTGCACGAATTTCTTCGTTGCTGATTCTTCTTAGTAATGGTGGTGGTGACAATGTGGTGGCAGTCCAGTCAATCAGTTCACTGTACTCTGTGGCTTGAAAATTTAATTTGGGTGGATGGAAAGCTTCTAATTGACTTTCTTTTTGGGTGCTGATGTCCTGGCCTTTATGATTCGTCTCAAACCCAATTCTCTTATGTGACTTCTTTTATCTACTATCAACTCAACATCAAGTTTTCTGGGTGGGCAAAGTAAGCGTTCCTTTCAATAACGGGGTCAATTACTTGAAGCAGATTTTCAGGCAGGAATCTTGAGGATTTTACAGTTTGAAATATGTGTTCTGGTCCATCAGTTAAGTACTTGCTTTTTTTGATATTGAACCAAACAGGCATGTATGACTTCAGAATAAAATGAACTACGATTTTATGTTCGTCTGATGGATATTCAACACTCACATACAATCTTAGAAATCCTGTTAGCCATTGTTAGCCATCTTGCGTGAGAGAGTGGGCCAGGTTCACGGTGAGATAAATCTATAGGACAGATTCCTGATTGTACAGCAGAACTTATGGTCCAGTAAATACTGTTGGTCCTTGCTCAATATGCTTCGGTCAATATCTGGAATTTCACACTCCACACTAGCAAATTTCACCAAGGGGAGTTTTTCGCAGTTATTGAGCTCTGTTCCGATAGGTCCTTTAAATGTTGTAGGCCCTGTAGTGTCTCCATCCAAAAACTGGAACAAGTGTCGGAGTTGGTAATTCGTTTGAAGTTGCAAGAGACAAACTGCCCACTGCATTGGCCTTTTCACTTTTTCTTCAATTGTTCGAATTACGCCCCCTTTCCACCCTGTATTTGTAACGGTGCCGTCACATCCAATGACGTCTAAAATCATCAAGGGAACTAATTTATCTCTTCTCTCACCATCCCCACGCAACACCAATCCCTATCTACGATACTACCATCCCGATCTCAGTCCCAGTTCTTTTTTAAATAAGAAAATTATACTGTCGGCCAAAGTGTTTTTGAAGCAGGATCCCGAACAATGAAGCGTGTCACATGACCAAACTATATTACAGAGATCTCACAGGTTCTAGTGTTCGATAAATTCCTGTAATGATGTAGAAAAAGGTGTTCTTCTTCTGTAATCACTCTCCGAAAATGCACATTTCTACGCTGAATTATACTGCGCTTTTCCTAATCGATCAATAGTGTCATACCCTTTCACACTAACTTTCCATTCAAAATATCAATCTCCTCTCAAATTCTTGAAAATGTCAGTAAGTTGAGCTCAGCCTGATGATTCTTGCACCAACTGTCTTGCTAGTTTCTGCTGCGGATAACCTTCTTTCCCCTGTCCACCTTCGGATTTTATTGTTTATTCAATTTAAAACATTAGAATGTTCAACTGTTTCAGTTATAATACCAAAATCTTGCATTAAAGGATCTAGAAGCAATAGCAGCCTGTTGCTCTATGCACAGAGCGAGAGAACTCCAAGCGAAACGATCACTTGTTAGCGCCACAGAGTATTAGTCAATTTTAACTGCATTGTGCATCATGGCCATTAGGTGTTTGTTCTTTTACAAAAAGCGGGGTGTGAAACTCTTACACATCGAGCCTACTATCCTTTCAATATTTTTGGCAATACTTTTGTATTTCAGTTGCGCAGTCAAAGCTCTATCTACATTTGTGTAGGCGCTTCCATATTTTTTGAGTGCACACCCTGCAGATGGCGATGTTGAACAGACAATGTAGTCAAACCGTTCTCGACTGACTATAAACTGCTGTAACGTACTCAGTTGTTTCGTAGTTATCCTTCTTTTGTGGTTCGTCTTGCGTAATATAAAATTTTACTTTCTTTGACAATCCTTACACATTCTACTTTCAACCGAATTCTTGCCCGCAAATACAAACTATGGTTTTTCTTTCAAGACAAGGTACAAAAACTTAAACGTTCAATGAACACGTGGTACTTATCTTTTCTATTGCGACACCTTACTACACACCATGATCACAAAACAATCGATACCTCGGACACATCAACAGCAAAGGTCAACTGGCCTTATCGGCCAATTGCGTCAATCTAATGTTAATTGTTCGCATTTGCCATTGCGTAGAGATAGATCAAAACATCGTCGCACAAGCGCGCACTTTCTTTGCTTGAATTTTTCTGTCAACTTTTTTTGTTGAAAGCCTGAGTCTTTTTCTATCCTTTATCTCGTTTGTAGGAAACTCTCAATAAGACCATCTGTAAACTGTTATTGTTACAGGCATTGATTCCATTCTTAGAGAGACCAAAATTCCTGTCCAAAAGGCGGCAGACTGTTGGTATCATGAGGATTTCATATCAAACACTAATTTGAGCTTAAAACTTTCTCGAGGTTGCTATTATGCACACAATAGTCTAGCACAACAAATCTTAGTGAAAAAACTGGTTGAGTTGAAGTTCCCAAGACCAATTATTGCGTTGTTGTTTCTCCCACAGCTAAATATGTAATGTCTATACAAGAAAAGTAAGCACCTCTTATAAACGTCTCTCATTAGGAAGGGTCAGTTTTTTACTTACAGGTAGTTCCCTTCTTGGGTAACCTCGCGAATAATTCCGCGCGACTAACTGAAACCTCTAACCTACGCGTTAATTTCTCTACTTCTGGACAAAGAGCCCATGACACTCCAACACACACTCAAACTCAAGTAAACGACAAAAGAAGCCTTTTGAAGACACTGACAAAAAGCTGGCCGCAGAAGTCATCTTGAACGCGAGCTCGACAAAATGCGGCGGAAGGGCAACAGCGTGTACAAACACAACGCAAGGAATTGTTGGGCGTTGGGGTCACGAGTAGGTGCGGGGACACAACCGGGTACAAGTCACATACAAAAACGAATCAATATTCTCGCGCCGGGAAACGGCAGTGTTTGTAACTCCCCCACCCTGTCGCACTATTTTTAAGCGAGATAATTATCCGTTATTTAAAAGCTGCGTTTTGCGCTACCGGAAACACACCCATTGTTTTTTTTTAACTGGTTCATTGTGTATTAATCTGTTTTCTAATGATTTTTTCAAATTATTACAGACACTCCTTTTTCACTATAACTGTGCGAGTTGTATATTCTGCATATTTTATCTAAGTTTTATAAACCAACCGGAGAAAAAAAATTAACCATGAACAAAATCACCAACAAGTTTTTTTCACACAAAAACGAATCCCCTCCACAGCTTTTAATTGGTCATTTCTCTAACGGCGAAGACTAAACCGTGATATTAGCTAAACATACTACAACATATATTTTTTCTCTCTCAAATATCCAACCCCAACTGCTTCGTCCCTACGCCTACACCCCTCCAGTTTGCAATTTTATTTAGTCTCCTCTGAAGTATATATGCAAGTTTTCCGCTGGTAAGCTGAAGCGACTATCTGCCAACAAAAAAAAATAATTTTTTATTTTTCAGCCCAACCCTAACTGATTAAGATGACAATAGGCAGAGATACTTTGCCTAAAGAATGTTTAACCATTATATGAAGTGAGGATAGAGATTAATTAATGTAACGTAATGAGCCGCAATAGAATTTTTTTAAATCAAACACTCTATTTCACTTGAGTATTTTTTCTTTCATTTTAACAGGGTAAAGGATATGTTCATTATAGCTATATAGAGAAATGCAGTATTTAGATATAGTAATGAAGTGTAATACCAATTTACTTCAAATGTGATTTAATATTACGAGTCTACAGTAGTTATATGGATTTATAATATGTAAATACAATTACCAGAACTACAAAGGATGTAGCAATCAAATATAATTCAAATTCTATATTTTACGTAAAAGACTCGTAATAAAAAAAGAACGTTCTGTGAAAAAGAGTGACTCTAAAAAACCGTTTTACATGTTTATTATTTTCCATATTTCTTTTTTTCTAAAAATTTACATTTTAAATCAGATTTGATATATTATAAAACTAAGCATGTGTTAAAATAGCGTTTAAATATAAACCACATTATATACGTTATTATAGTTTATTCCTTATGGTATGAAATTCTGCCTTTTCATTGAGCAGCCAAGATTGTTGAAGTAGGTTAACAAAACGAATGTCCAAAGTTGGACACTGCTGTTCCTCTAAACTGTACTCTGCCAAAGTTGTTCAGGTGAAGTTTTGGAGAAGTTAATGTGAAGTAAAAGTTTAGTGGATCAGAAATAATCTTCACATTCACTGAAAGTACAATTCACCTTTTGACATCTAATATTGCCATTACGGTTTGACCGATTTATTTCCCATAAAAATATTATGAATGTGCTACGTCAGTCAATGTTGAAATAAACTCTACTTCGATGACTGAATAATTTACATTTTTAGAATATAGAAGACAATTTAAATAAATGTTTAAGAGTTTGTTTCTAGTATATTCACTAAATAATTAGAATATGTTTAAAATAGCTCTCTTTTTATAATTTTATGATTCAAAATATTTCATAAATTAAGAAAGTTTGTAATTTTATAATAATATTTAACTAAACAAAAAACACTTACTTACACTTACTAGTAGCGCTTCCCTTGTATGATGACATAGTGGAGATAAATAAAGGATCAGGAATTGCGTACAACCTATATAGAGCAATACAAAAATAATCAGGCGCACCGACACCAACAGCATTTTCTTCATCAGATGTCTATCTACCTGTCATATATCTACTATAGGCAGTTTTCATTACCATCCGTGTTTGATGCTTTTGTAGGTCCCCCTTTAGAATAGCAGTATTGTTTACCACCCTTTATAATTTAATCAACAGTGTTATTTGTAAAACTCCTTCTTTATTCCTTTCAAACAGCAACCTGTGCAAATATTTTTACAAGATGCACTGTAAAGAATTCCGCACGCGTCTAGCGCGACTGCTTTACAAATAATATATTTATAAACGAATACGGATGTTTAATTTTACAATTTCATTACTTTAAATGTACAAATTTATAAAAAAAATAGTAAACATTGTTTTATAGAACACATTCACAGCTCTACCTGCGGTATTTAAACTATAGACTTTCGCGTTGAACAGAATGTCGGTTAGCTATATTGTATCTCATCAATCTGGTAATGTTTAATAATACGTTGGCTTGTTGGCATGGATACAAACATATTGAATATTAAATATGTTTTCAATTCGTTCATTGAAACGAAGTTTTTACACTATCAATACAACAAAATGTTACAATTTTAATAGTAAGGATGATCTCGTAGATCATTATGCAGATCAAACCGACTCTGCCAAATTAGAATCCTCTTACAACTCATAAATTTAGTGATACATTTTCAAATGTACACTAGTACACTATTAAAACATAATTTATCTCATGACATTAATTAAATAATTATGTCTTTAATAGAATTAGCAGACATTTTGTAATGATAATGTCACATTTAGAACTGCTTTAATTTTCAGTTTTAATTCTGATCAAAAACTGGCGCTGCTTGCAAGTGAAAATAGGTGGTTACAAAAATGGTGCCACAACTACAACACAATTGGAGTTGTTATCCTAATAGATTGTTTAAAGTGATTTTTTATTAACCTACATTATAGGTATTCCATAAATGGTGTAAACTGAATGTTATAATGATAAAGTGCATAAGCGGTAATATAGTTATTTAACCTCTTACAATCAAATGGCACATTATCCATGAAAATATTTCATATAGCCGCTGTCCACGATTGCTAGTAATTTTTTATTGAAAAACAACGTAAATAGGGTACAAAATGTTGTTTTATAAATTTTAAGCTGAGGCTCTGTTCATCTTCCTCTTACTGCAGCGTTTGGAATATGATGCTATTACAGATTTGACTCCTGTGTTATTGGAGGAATTTCCATCTGAAAAGATAAAAACGTCGATTAGAGCTAATCATTTATATTTATTACTAGTAATATAAAATTTTGTAATATGTTTTACAGCAAAATCTTTTAAATATAAAGCCAAAAGTTTCTTCTAATGAATAAAACCAAATAGTATTTTAACCGTAGTCAATATTGTGCAACCTAGCTATATGACATAGTTCAGGTGGTTGTTGTTTTAAATGTTCCAACAATTATTCATTATTTTTAAATAAATGTGTAGGTTTATATTGTAACGATCGCTCAGTTCCGTTACACGTATAAAATGACAATTACGAAGGTTAAGGTACCGTCACTTAAAATGTAATTGGCTCTACTCAGTGGGTCTTCCGCTTCCGAGAGCTCTTCCGGGCTGCTTAACATTATCATGATCAGTACAGTGATTCTACTCCAGGGCGAAAATAAGTTCTTAATTAGTTTTCTATTTATGTATTATACTTATCTGAAAAATGTTTTAATGGGAACCTTTGTATCCTGTTTTGAATTAGGTAAAATAATATTTGAAAGCAAAGGCAACATTAGGATATAATTTTGAACAGGGTATCGTTTATTAATTATACTGTATATTTATATTAAGAAATCATTAATTGTTTTGTTATACCCAATTAAAAGAAACTAACTTATAACAAAAAGAGGTTTTCAAAATTTGACAGTTAAATGCGTTCATAACAGTTCACCATATTTATTGTAATTAAACACTTTAAATACTTTTTACAAAATAGACTGATTTAAAAATGTTACTAATTGTAATGTGCCAAATCGTAACATATCTTAAAAGAAAATGGACGATATATTTCATAAAGTAAGACTAACTGAACCAAATATAAAGATGGAAATGTTGTTTAGGATGATCTAAATAAATCTCATTATATATTTTACAAATTTATTGTGTAGTGTAGATTTGTATATTTATTGACCTGAGATGATTTGAAAAACAATTTGTAAAATTGAAATACGCTCGTGTGTAATAAAAGGTATTTTATTTATTTATTTATATTATACTATCTGTTACCCGTGACTTCCCGAGGTCCTTATACGACTTGGTAAAAGCACTTACAGTGTAATATGAAGAAGTGCTATTAATGTTTTCAAACGCAAGTAGGGAACCAACAGGTACATAATATTTTATTAATCATGGTTAAGTGGTATATGCAACATTAAAAATTACCGTTTTTAAGATTTTACTTTATAGAAGTCTTGTTGTTTTTCAGGCTAAAGTCTGGGAAATAATGATCGTTGTGGCTTTTTATTGTTCGTTTTATCTGTTTTGTATAAGCCACTATTGTTGTTAAACTACTCAACAATATAAAGAGAGCTCACTAGTTTAAAGATCCTTATGTGGAAATTATGCATTGGCATACATTGTACCAGCTTGTTTATTATTGGAACAAATTGTTTTAGTTTATAAATAGTCCAATTAAATAATCCTTTCACCACTATTATTTCGATCATGTGGGTCTGATTATGCTTTCATTGACATCTATTATTAAGACAATAAAAATGTTTTGTGTAAATGCAATTAAATTCATAGTATATGGTAGAAAGTAATTTAGTGTTTTACTTTAACATTATAAAACCAAAATTAGTACTCCATACTAAATATTTCTTAAAATGTAAAGTAAATGGTTTACTTTTATTACCCTTTTTAATATTATTATCTGGAATTTTTTACTCTTCGTTACACAGCGGTTGCAGGAATGATTTACATAAGCAGTGGTATTACTGTTTGCACTATGCTTTTTATGATACATTGCTAAAAAATTTAAAATTATGATTAAATTAAATAAGCGTTAGTGTCATGAAACTAATCAGAACAGTTACTCCAACGAAACTCCTAATATTATCAATACATAACAAATACTTACATTTACAATCAAAAACTGACGTTTATTATTTGACATAAAAGTTATCCTTCAAGTTATCTTTCAAGATTGCCACCGAACAGTATATATGTAAATATTTCATTGAAAATCGATCCAGTAGTTTCGAAGATTAGCGTAAACAAATATCGTGATATAAGAACGTAATATGTACAAATTAGGATGTTAATAATACCAGTGATTATTATAGAGTATTTGTAATTTTTTTATAATAAATAGGCTACATCTTATTTTAATTCAAATAAACTATACAAACTTGTTATTCTGTGTTAATTGTTTAATGTTTAATACATTAGGTATATTTAATTGCATAGACTGAGAGAACAGTTTTTTTTTTTCCATTAATAAAAGAAGCTTTTAATTGCATCTTTACTTTCAATAAAATTATTTTAATTCGATTTAAAAAAGTAGATGATGTTGTTTACTACTGAAGTAGTTACTATTAAAATAATATAAATAGTATTTTACAAGCTTACATTTTCAATGGAAACGTAATAAATCAATTATTCCTTTTATTTTTTCATTGATCTTTCGTCATTTTAAAAGTGTATCTTAAGAAACTGAACTAATAAATAAATATACAACAAATGTTATTTTCTGCAAATAAATCAAGTTATTTTTTACTATTCGAATACAAACATAACGAAATAATTACTACATTTCTAAGAAACCCGTCCCCCTTTGTTACACTCAGTTACAATAAACGTGACCTGTGTTTTTTATCTCGTTTTTCCTTGAAAGAGACAATTGATGTGTTTTATATTCTTAAGACATCGCTTGTTACTGTTATATTTCTTTAGTGTAATCTCTTTTAACATCTCGCGGATTACGTTCAATTGTTTGCAGTATATTACTACTGTTAGAGGATCTATATTACATTTATGTTAGTTTTTTTCACGACAAAAATATTAACTACTACAAGAGACAATAAATAATAAGTAACAAACGATACACTGCAATATAAAACATAACAATGGATACTAATCTAGTATAATGACATAAGAATAAAATTGTCAGTAAAATATAATTCATGTGTTTATACAGGAACATATTAGGAATACAGCTAGTACTCTTCTTAGAATTGTTGAAGCACTTTCATTGAAAAAATTCAATGCTATGGCAGTAACAGTTATATACAGTCTCTTCATTGTCGCAAATGGAGAATAGAAGTCACAACCTCGTTGGTAGTGACACCTGTCCAACAGATCAGATGACCGAATCCTTGATGTTTGTAAGGAAAATTCCTTTGGGAAAGGAGCATTGCACAGGCCGTTCATCAATTTGCGAACTAAATTATTTATCATGTGAAGGTTTACGTGTCGAGTAATGAATTTGGTCACCTTAGACATTGTGGGAGAGCATAATAGAACGGAGGGATTGTACATTAGCATGATTCAAAAAGTAGTTTACACCGTAACTATAATTCTAGGAAACAAGCTTTGTCATTGATGAGATATACGGCACTGCTTACATACAATATTTAATATAATCCCTAAAGTGGATTGTGGATATAGTATGATATAACGTACATGAATTTGAAAGCAAAAAAGTAATTTACTAATGAATGCAACACTTTTACTTATGGATGACAGCTGTCATTATTGTAAGTATTATTTAACGTTTTTTGTTTTTAATTCAATAGCAATAATTATATCCACACAATTTACTAAACTGTTTATTTTAAATCCAACCTCGTAACAAAACTATATATACGCCAATATATTTTTTCTCAGGGCAAAATAGCAAAAACTCCAATTTCGCAAATAAAATTTTAATAAATTAGAATTAGAAGTGCAATTTTTGCAAGTTACTCTTTAATTTATAGTTTCACTTAATCACGAACAGTGGAAAATGGGAACTTGATGGAGGATATGTTATTAAATCCATTTCAGAAATATCCTAGGGCCTGTATTATATCACAAGTGCTTTCACTAAGGAAAATTATGAACTTCAACTTTGGAGTTCCTCTAAATTTATTTAAAATAGTTCAAGTGTTACTAAAATTTTGGGAGCTATTCAATCAAGTACATGGAAAAAGGCATAGACATTGCGGGCAAAGCCACTTGTACGTGCTACTATTTTACTTTTTCAACCATAATATGTATTTTTAGTTAATACCTATACATTAAATTTGATTTTTTAAAAGTTTTATAAATATACATATGAAAACTACTGGAAGACAAATTTGAATCAGAATACATAAACTAAAGCCAATAACACCTCACGTTATTATTATAAAGAAATAAAATTTATTTTTATATTTATTTTACAAATAAACTAAATAAATATATATGGTGTAGCAAAGATTCAAACAATATTAAATAGTTTCTTTAAAAAAGAATTTTTAACTCTACCTTTAACTATTAATAAGGATAACCAAATCAAAAGACAAACAGAATACTAAAGCAATAATGAAATAATATTTGTAACTGTGCACAGACTCCATCGTGGTGAAGTGGATTATCTTACCGGACAGTTGTGTGCTTGTTAATAAGATTACCGCTTTTGGTTTTCGTCTTGTCTGGCTTAGTTCTAATTAATTAAAACCCAAGTTTCTTTGCATTTCATTTCCATATTTCTTAACTTAAGTTCCTTCAGAATATACCAGCAATAAATTACTTTGTGTTGATTTATTTTACGAAAAGAAATCTTTTTTAGATATAATAAATAAATAAATGATTGCATTCTTGAGATACTATTTGTCGGTATAAAAGCATGGAATGTACTTGGCTGAGTCTTTACAAAAGTTTTAGCGATTTAAAAATATCACGTTTCTGTCCTGTATGTTTGTCTGTCCGAACAATATCGTGAAAAATATAGAATAAACTTTCAACTTTGAATGAATTTTTATATATTCTTACAACACTGAGTTTGGTGATACTGTACCTTACTCCTTCGAGTTTAGCTGATCGTAAGTGAATATTTTTAAATTATTCTTACGGATACCCAATATGTCAACGATGAACCATCAGAATAAGTAAACTTTTAAATAAACTGAGTCTATATATTTGAGTTAATAACATGTGGGTATTCGTATAGTTGAAATGAAATTTTGGAAGATCAATATTAAAACGTAATTAATTATCTAAAAAAATGAAGCAAAATTTGACTGACGCAGCTTAAACTTTTGTTTTGGTGAGCTACATGTAAATTTGGTTATTTCTATACGTAATATGGCTTATGGTAGATGTTTACACTTAAAATATGAGCGCTAAACATAACAGTGTAACAGATACTTTTACCTTTAACAAGTTGTAGAAGTGAACTAAAAAATGGATGTATAACAAATGTTAAATTAAAAATATAAAATAGACGTTTGTTATTCGACATTAAAGTTTATCCTATCTTTTATGATTGCACCGAACATATATGTATAAAATGCCATTAAAATCGTTAAGTGGTTTCAAAGATGGTCCTTAGTTTAATTCCAACAATGAGTATTTAATATGGTTAGATAATAATATTAACAAATATCAGTAATTATTTATAGAATATGTGGAATTATTATCTTCTATTATAAATATATTACATTAAATTTTTATTTAACTAAACTAAACAAGACTTATTATTTCTGTGAAATTTTTTGTTGTTTAATATATTATGTATAATGCATCGCATAGGGGGAATAAACCTGTTAAGAATAAAAAAGCTGTATATTACATCATCACTACTGTCATAAAATTCGTTTCACTTCAATTTATAAAAGTAGACGATGGTGAATAACTACTGAATTGGTTACTAATAAATTAATTGAAATAATATTTTACAAGTAGAAATGGCAATGGAAACAGAAGGAGAAGCTCGGCCTGAAGTTCTGCGAGTGTCGCCTCCCTAAAACGCATTCCTCTGAGGCATCCATACTTCCTCTGGATAGCTTAAAAAGTTTTTAGGGAGACGAAACAGGACTAGCATACTCTAGGAGCTGACGTAAAATAGATGAAAAGAACGTTTTTAACAGCCGTTTTTTACCACTCGTCATGCCACGGGGGACCTTTTAAACTATTCCAATATCCTGTTTGCACGTCTGCTTAAATCATACAATATAAATCACATGCTCATTGATGGAGAGATCAGCATAACCAGAACCCTTTATGATGGGGACTCGATCTAGTGGCTAAACACCCAAAGTGTAACTGAATATAGCGTAGTTCATGTAGTCGTCCCAAAGTCATGACAGCACACTTAGAAAGGTGTTTGTATTAGCTTTCTTTGTTTGTATGAAATATATTTTTTTATATTAATGTAATATAATTGGGCGTACAAAACAAATTGACACTGTTCGACTAGTCACAGACTGAGCATTACAATACTGAAGGAGTTCGCGAAGCGAGGTATAATACTTGGGGTAATATTTTACTAATTATAAACACTTTTTAGTTTTTAATAAACCATGGCTACTGGTTTATGAGAAATTTTTCCATCGCCTGAGATCCATTCAATATTTATAGAAATTATATATATATATATATATATATATATATATCAATATATATATATATATATATATATATATATATCACTTGCCGGGTAAATGTGCTACCATCACAAAACAGAGCTATCACGTTTTACGATTCAATTATTTTGTAATTTGCTGAGAAATGAAAAAATAAAATACATTGAAAGGTTTAATATACTATAGATAAAATAAATTTAAATAAGAAATTATATAAATGATTTTTAGGGTAACAAAATTTGGTATTAACTATGCTTATTACTATAGCAACATGTTGTTCCCCTTTTCTTTGGATTTCCTTATTCCATAACACCATAGCACTGGTAAAAAGGCTATCATTAAATATAGGTCATGAATTAACTTTGGTTTTCTAGAAAATATAGAAAAGAATTAGATCATTGATAAAAAAATGATATGTTTGTTTTTGTGGTTCTATTAAAATGACACTTACTAAGTTAACTCATTGAATTCTATATAAAATATAAATGTTCGAATGTTTAGCTCGGAAAAAATCGGTTAGCCATTGAAACAAAGGCAATATTTTCCATGCGGCAAATAATTTATCTTGTTTCATACATTTTAGGTTGTGGTCAGGTGCTGCGATTAGCAGCAGTTTTACTGGATATATATTTTATAACAGGAGCAATACCAGCCGCTGTCTCACTGGGTGTACTGCCAACATCGTGTGTATAAATTTCCCTGTAGTCTTAACATGCTTCAATTTATAACTAAAAAATGGAGTTTAGTTTTTTACATTCGAGCTTGCTTTTTATTTATTATAAAACTAATATCTTCATCGATAAATCCGAATATTTCGATCTATACTACCAGTAGTTAAGATATATATTAAGATTATGTGAAAAGAACATATATATATATATATATATATATATTAATATATATATGATCTATTTATTTTGGGATGTTTCCATAATGTCATGTAATATGTGTCTTCGGAGGTGTTTCAATGAAAGTATAATTAATTCAGTCTTGAAAGTTTTACGTTATAAAGTTTTTGAAAGAAAATTACTCATCCTTTTTTATTTACAATTTTTAATATTGCTATAACGAAAAATATAGAATTTTTTGAGGGATTGAACAAATTTGGTTAAAATAATTATACTTTAGAATAATGGACCAATGTTTACCGAATTCAATAACAGTTTTCACCACAAATATTTATTCTAAAAGTAAAATCATTTCAAAAAGACTAAAACTAATTAAAATTAAAATCTTCAGAGAAAGGCGAAGAGAGGTTGTGATAAACAATAAGTCAAACAGTAAAATGCGTAAAATAAAAAGGTTTATATATATTTAAACAATATTATCAAAATCAAGTACTGTGGTTAATAAAAAGAATTGTATATATATATATATATATATATATATATATATATATATAATATAAATATTTATGTGTATGTAATTTCAATAAACAATAAGGACAATAAGTACTTGCTCCGACGTGACTCGAACCCGGATCTCTCACTTGCCGGGTGAATGTGCTACCATTACACCGCAGAGCTCTCACTTTTTACGATTAAATTATTTTGTATTTAGCCGTATCTGTCACATATGCGTTTAAATAACCAAAGTAACATATGATCTGAAGACCAAATAAATGTCAAATGAATTTTATGTACATTAAATTTGTATAATTGGCAATAGACTTGTATAATTTCAATAAACATTGAATCGCAAAAAGTACTTGCTCCGCCGGGACTCGAAACCGGATCTCTCTCTTGCCGGGTGAATGTGCTACCATTACACCACAGAGCCCTCACTTTTTACGATTCATATACATATTATATATATTATATATATATATATATATATATATATATATTATATATATATATATATATACATGGGTGTGTGAAGATTGGATCAACCTATTTCTGTTATAATAGCGTTGATTTTCGGCCTAAGACATATCCATAATAGAATTCCTCATAGACCAGTGCCATATTAGACATCCCAACGTTGTTCTGATCAATAGAATTTATGTAAACACGTTTCTACGTGTTTACATAAATTATAATATATATTATCAATGTATTATTGTATAAAATGAGAAGCCTATTTTTGCTTCTGGAAAAAAATTGTATATTTACGTGTCTTGCAATCTTCCTTCGTTCCAAAACCTTTCCAGTGCCATATTTGAGTTTGACTTGTCACGATGAAGAAAATCTTAGGCCTGATACCAGTGGTTTAGTAACAGTTAAATTTTGATTATATATCATTTATACTTTAAATTAAAGTAATGGTCCAAACTAAATAAGCATATTGTCGTCTTTTCATAATACAATGTTTACGCAAAACAGTTTTATAATGTTTGACAGTGACATGGCTCATTTAATCTACACAACTTTAGAGAAAAAGAGCATTTTTCGCTCTCTAAATGCCCAGCGGGGCGTAACCCGGAGGGATTAAAAAAAACTAATATGCCTATATTCATTCCAACAATCGTAAATATAACTATATAAATGTTATAATTTACAATTGGTAGTATATTTTGCTTACGAAAATCAAATAAAGGAACTTTTGCATTTTTTTAAGATACTATTATGATGTTGCCAATCCTAATAGTAATCTCAGTTGCTATAAATATTACATATAGTGTAAGGCAAGCCTATTCTCGGTTGCATTTGCCAACACATCACACGTGGAGGCAAGAGTGAATCGAGAGTTATCAAGAAGGCAATAGATGACCACTACTGGCTAACTAGAATAGTGTTAGTTGTACTTTGCCACCGGCTACACGTCCAGCTTATATCTCAGAATCCGGTACCGTTTTGTAACAGTCAACCACAGTTAGTGCCTATGAATCTAACCCTCTATTTAGAATTCGCGAAATTCTTAAATATCCGGAAAAAGAGTATAGGCCCGTCCTTAGTGTTGTTGATTAGTAGGACCCCAATTCATGTGACCACTTTGCCTGTTAATAAGTTTAAAGCGTTTATTTTCGTTTTTAAATAGTCAATACAGGTGATGTATCAATTGCTGACATTTTGAGCTTACCAGGCAATGCCCAGTAGTTTCTGGCACACATGTGTGAGAGTAAGCAATGTTTTGCAACCCTAAATCTAGTAATATAGAATTGAGCCACTGTATTTGCGCTTCTCTCGTTGCAAACACATTTTAAATTTTTCATTTATTGGGCCCAAATTGTTATGAGTAGCCAAACAGATTATATTAAAGTATAAAAAGCTTTATAATTTTATGGAGGCTTCCAGATAAAAGATTACACTCGGATGCAATTAAAATATCAAAGTCGAAAAAACATCGCTAGAGTACTACGTAAATCAAAATGTTTCTGCTAAACATCTTGCAGAATAGGATCTGGTGGTTTTAACAATTCTCAGTTAGAATATCAGAACACTACACGTGGTTATGAATGGTATTGCATAGGAAGAGTTAGTCCGCCATATTAAGTCGAAAAAAAAAACACTGTTATCTTTCTTCTGATAGTGCTTATATGAGGGATTCGATATAGTTATAACGAAGTTTTAGTCCATTAAGACGAACAAAATGGAGCTGCAGGCTTCCGGGTCACTATTAATAAAGGGTGATTTTTCTATTGGTGTGGTATTTAAGTTGGCACCACTATTAAACACAACAATTAAATTTGAATAAAACAGTTTGATCTTTATTTATTATCTTATGTCATTTTGATATTTGTATTGTCTAGTGCGTATTATTGTATAGTAACCATGAACAGACTTACAAAAGAAGAGCGTTTGCGAATAGTGCAAATTTATTTTGAAAACCGCAGTTCAGTTCGGGCAACTTACCGAGCTCTCCGTCCGATTTAAGGACCTCATAATCGTCCATCAGAGTCAGGTATTCGAGCTTTGGTTAATCTTTTTCGTAATACCCACACTCTTGTTGACAATCATCGGCAGAGACGCCACACAGTAAGGACCGAAGTGATGCTGTTGCTCATAGTGTTGAATAGGATCCAAGTGTGTCGATTCGTCATCGTGCGCAACAAATAGCGATCTGCTACTCAACTCTATGGAATATTTTACGGAAGGATCTACAACCTATATCCATACAAGATTCAGTTGGTGCAAGAACTGAAACGATTAGACTATCGCAAGCGTCTTGATTTCGTTGAATGGGCTCAACATAAGATAACACGTGACCTAGCTTTCGCAGGCAAGATTTTTTTCAGTGATGAGGCTCATTTCTGGTTATGCGGCTTTGTCAACAAACAGAATTGTCGGATTTGAAGTGATTGAAAACCAAAAGAATTTGTTGGTATGCCCCTTCATCCCACAAAATCTTACCGTTTGGTGCGCCATTTGGGCAGATGGTGTTATTGGCCCATAATTTTTAAAAAGACAATACTGGCCAGACTGTTACGGTAAATGGTCAACGCTATCGGGCAATGTTACGGGACTTTTTCTTTCCTCAGCTAAACGAACTTGAAGTGGATTTAGAAAATGTCTGGTTCCAACAAGACAGCGCGACGTGCCACACGGCAAACGACACAATTGGCCTCTTGGCAGAAAAATTTTGGTGAACGTATCATCTCATTTAGAGGTAGTGTCAACTGGCCCCCACGGTCGTGTGATATCACGCCAACAGACTACTTTCTGTGGGGATATGTTAAGTCTCAAGTATACGCTGACAAGCCACAAACTTTAAATGACTTGGAAGGTAACATTCGTCGAGTTATTGGCGGATTTCAACCACAGCTGCTGGAAAGAGTATTCGAAAATTGGACTTCTCGATTGGGCTTTCTTCGCGAACGAAATGGAGCCCATATGCCAGAAATCATTTTTAAACGTTAATTTCATGACACTTTTAGTTCAAATAAATGCATTTTTAGGTCAATGCAGGTTGTTTTTCATTTTTTTATTTAGTTTTAAAAACCGCACCAATAAAAAAAATCACCCTTTAGAAATTTTTAATTTTGCTGCCTACGTTTAGGCACATTCAAATTGCTTAGTTTGAATAAAAGAACGGCATACATATTTTTGATTAGTTGGATATTTCGTCAAAAACTTTATAGCATTTTATTCATAAACAGGTGTTTCCATTTATGCCAAGTTTTATTCAAATTTATACATTAAGGTATAGCCTTAAAACTTCTAGGTTGATATCCATAAGACTTTGTTTAGTCAAATACAGACATGAAATATAATCCCGCATGATTAATAAATATAGAATTAAATTATATTAGTTCAAATGAATTCTTTCCAAAAATTAAAATAGATGCAATTTTTAATTAGGAAGGTAAAATAGCACACATTAGAGCCTTGTAAGTAGGAAGCAATTTGGCAAGGTTGGTAGAGTTTTAAACAGCGGGCGGAACACACAACAATACTGTACTGCCACTCAATCCCATCCTCTTACTTTTCACACTGCAGTTTATGCAGAGTTGCATTAGGTACTTTTAATTAATGAAATATAATCTATTATGCTGAGTTAATCTTTTTATTATTACCTGTATACTTTTAGCTGCCAACTTTAAACAAATACTTGCTACTTATTTATTTATTTAATATTTCCAATCAATTTTGTAGATTTTGCACCTGCATGAACATTTTCTGGTTTGATTGATTATACTTCCAATGCCAGTGTCAAGTTTAATTTTACCACAAGACATCTTATGCAGGTTTTATAACGGTGTTTTAAAGTATATAATAACAGTTAGGACTACACTGTCTCTTATATCTGCACTGATAGCAGTTACCCACTGGTTTCATAGATATTTAGTAGGCATTGCACGCTTTCACTGTTGGTTCGAGTGGATTATATTAATTCCGATACCAATGTTTGAATTTTTATTGTTGCCACTACAAAAAAAAAAATGCGTCAAAAAGTTAATAATGAATTATGAATTATTGTAATTTTACTTCGTCCCTATTGTATTTTGTGTACATAGTTGATTCTGTTTTGGTTCCAGATCAAGGAAATTACATATCACGGATTAGAGAAACTGAATTCTGTCAACAGAGAAATAAGATGGGTTTTCTATCAATCCTTAAATTGATATTAAATGTATTAATGTTTGAGAACATTTAGAGCTGGAATTGGTACATTAGATAAAAAGAACAGTTCATTGAAATTTCGTCTAATACAGTTATTGTTGACTGCTTGAAGAGGAGTCTTAGGACTCAAGTTCTGGCAATTTTATAAGGTAGAATAGTACTTATAAGTAATAAATATAATATATTTGAACAATCGGTAAAATCTGAAAGATCCTGAAAGATGTTGGTTCTTTTTACCAAATTGCCAATTACCGAGCGGTATAAGGCGTTGGACTTTGATTCTGAGTTATAGATTAGCGCAGGTTTCGAATTCTGTCTGTAAACGTTCCACTTTATAACAGTACCATCGACCTTATACTGTGTCGACTCTCTTCCTTATTCTTTTTAATGAGATTCTCGCATTGAACAGTGGCCCATGAAAACGGGTAGAATAAGGCTTAAAAGGGGATCAGCTTGTCCTTTAAAAAAGTACTATAAATTTAAAAAATTAAAATAATAAAGAAGGCTTATACAAAACAGTTTAATAAAAACAAAGTTCTAAAGAATAGACGGAATGTCTTCAATTAAAATATTTCTTTCTAGATGTAGGTAAAAATTAAAAATAGCCGAAAGATAAATTTGACTTATAACAGATTGAACTTTGACCTCTTTACGTAATGTTTCACCCAACAGAAATACAACTACAAATGTAAACCAAGGGTATATACTAGTAATAATATACAGAAATTTTTATGTAAATAGAATTTCAAATATTTAATGTAAGTAAACTATTCAACGTACATAAAGAAAAATCTGATGAAGCCAGTTCGGAAAGATCCTTGCCACTAAGTGTGTTTAGCAACATTAAGACGATTGGTAATGCTATTTGCTTACCTTTATCGGATTTCACTCAGATTTGGTGAAATCCATTAGCTGAGTAAATAGTTGTCTGGTAAAAACGTTAATTGCAAACAGTAATGGAAAATATTATATATTCTTTATAAATTTTCAGCTAAAAATGTAATTAAAATGTTTATTTTAGAAACATTGTCCAAATATTTTCATTTCTTTCTAATAAGTAGTTCCGTTTTTTTATAAATTTATGACGAAAGTTTTTATATAATGTCACTACGAAGTTTGTTGATTACGACAAACGCTTGTAATTTAAACCATCTACATCAGAATTTAGATGTTTTTTATCAGTGGTGTACCTTTACGAAATTTGGATCAAGCGCAAGCTATGTAAAAGTTTCTAAACACACTGCTCTGATTTATTTTAATTAATTATTTTAGAACCAATTTTTAGTAAAAACCATTAGTGAAATAAAGAAAAGCTGTGGTTAAAGATGAAAAGCAATAGTGACTAGTTCTAAAGACCACTACTAAAGATTTAGACAATTTAAGAATTGTAACCAAATCGTGGTTTCAGAGTTTAATGGATCATTTTGATGAATGAAGATAAATAAAATAAACTGATTACAGATTTCAAATTATCTGATATAACAATCTAATAGTCCTTGTAAACCACACCAACAAAGAAACTTCATAATTTTAATGTAATTACGTATAATAAAATGTTGTTTAAATGCGATCATCCTGTTTAACAGTTTCATATTCTGTACCTTTCTCTTAAAAATCATAATTATTTTAGTAAATCATGGTTAATTTTATGATCAATTTAAAAGTGCTAGAAAACTATTGTCATCCTCCTTTCACTTCCGAATATTTAGAGTTTTTCGTTAGACTAAGAGAATATTTTTTACTAAGTATAATATAATTAAAAGATTTCTTTCAAGAGTAATTGCACTGACATGCATATACAACATGAACGAAAACGGATTTATAAATGCCTTGTCAAGTTTGTAGTGTATGATTAGGGGACAGGTACGTCCCTATGCTACCAATGTTAAATTTGCTTTTTTTCGGTACCGTTTTTAACAAAAGTATTTGACCTAAGGGCTTGAAAATTTGGTGTGCTTATTTGCAATGACTAATATTCGACCAAAAATAAGGTGTCATAGACTTTCCTAACTATAGTTTGTGTTTTATAACTTTTTTTATAAAGGCAATAAAAAAGTCGAATAATCTTGAAAAGGATAATAAAAGTAATCATGTTAATTTGAACTAATTTGGGAACCGTAACAACATCAGTTGTTGATATTCGTGGGGAAATTCGGAAATTGCGCGTATTAAATGAATTATTATATGAAAAACCATGGGCATCGGCTCGTGAACACAGCGAAATTTCCGGAAAAGCAGGAACGGCAGTTATAATCTCACTCAGACTTAGAAAATGCTCTTTGAAATCGCCTTTCGCTTCGCTATCGTCCGAAACAACATGCATCGCAAAATGGCCAAAATGGAGGCCAATTTTTTTTTTTTTTTTTTTTTTTTTTTTTTTTTTTTTTTTTATTTGGTGGCGGAAATATTGAGTTCTTAAAAGTCGGTTTCGAGCTGAAATTAGTCATAGTCAGAAAAATCACTGATTTCTACGAATCTTAAATCTGCATAAAAAAAATAATTAAATTTTAGTTATTGAACTAAAAACTTGGCACTTACATTACGGACATGGTATGGTCTTTTATTATAGAACTGCCTCGCTCGAGTTTAATTTTTTTAAAAGATACATATATAGCGTGGTTTTATTATGAGCGTCTATTTTTTTATGATTTCTGCTTCTTCTAATGTTTCTTTCATTTTTGTTTAATTTTAAAGCCCGAAAAAATATCGGGAGATTTTATATCTTTTTTTCTGAACTATAGCTTGGAATGAGGCAGTTCTTCGGTATATTAGGGTTTTGTAAGTAGTGGTAATGTCTCCAAGTTTAACTATTAAAAACATATTATAGTAATGATTCTGTTGATTGTTATATTTCAAAAAGAATTTACTTTAGTCACTGAATTAATAAAAACTTAACATGGTTAACGTGGTAATTATTTTAAATGAAATTAAACGAAACGCTATGATAAGCTTCTTTTAGGCTATTCGATAACACTTTCAAATATTAGACATAATAATGCATAGAATTATTTCTAGTGTGGGTAATTGTGATGGCTAGGGCTTAAAACGTAGTATAATCTTATACAGTTATGATGTTGATAACTTATTAGTTAACAAGGTTAAGAATGCTCCACTCCATGTTTGAAACGTAGGGGGTTCCTCTGTAGTTTGCTTCAAGTGTATAAAAACTACAATATCGTTTGTTTGATAAGATTTTTATTGTTCGTAATGACAAGAAAAAATATATACATAAGAAAATAAATATTTACAAGCCCACTGGGAGATAAAATTGGGATTAAATTATGTCAGTCTACTGAGTTATATGTTTCAATGGGAACACAGCCGAATTCTGAATGGTTTTATCACGATGAACCATCGCGAGTAACTATTTTTTTCTCAACATTTAAAATATGAAATTTTTATGCAAATATTAAAGTATATGAGATGGAATTTGTATTAATACGATGTGTAATACTAAAAAATTATATAAGGAAATATTGTTTTTTAGAGTTCGTGATAAAGTCAATTATATTTTATACTCGGGAAGAAGTGGCTAGGTTAATGCCAGTTACTGCTTTGGTTCGTTCTTGTCCAGACTTATATCTTTAATTAAATTAAATCCCAAAGTTTCTTTGCAATTTAATTTCCATAATTTTCTATCTTTAGCTTCAAGTAAAATAAACAAATATCAAAAACTGTATTGATAGTGAAAATCGTTTTACAAGACGTAAATCACTCATTTTATAAACAAAATATGAAGATGTATGGTTAATGAAAGACCAGTGAATGTATTTTGTACTATAATCTATTAATATATTTCACTACAATCAATAAAATTTTTATTGTTATAGGTAAAACAGTAATATAAAAAGCTTAAATATTGTTAACGTTGAGTAGGAGTGTTTATAATTAAAAAGATCAAACACATAATAATATTCTTCTTCATAAAATTATAATTTTCGTAAAAGTTAAAATAAATAATAATGTTGGCTGGGTTTATTTTCCCTGTGGTTAGAGACAGATTGGTATTAAGTTTAGTTATTTATGAATAAATCGTTTATTTACTAGTTTATTTCACCTAAAGGTGAATATTAATGTATATGCAAATAACTAAAGAACCCTATGAAAATTAAAACTTTTTATTACATACACCGTGTTTCCGGTTTTTTAACCATACATCAGTGTGGTACATTAAACCTCTAAATATAAGATAAATAAATAAACAATTAGATATACAGCATATGGAAATTTTAAAACATAATGTTAAATTTTAAATTGACACAGTTGGTGAATTTTCTCTTATTAGTAAATCCCTTGTATTATAATACTTTAATTTTTTCAAAAATTGGGATTTGTCTTTATTCTTAATAGATTACTATGTAAAAATGTGTTATGAGGATATTTATTATAATTTATATAAATGATGTAATTCTTTCCTTTTGTGTTTAATTTCACTCTTTTTCCTTATCGATATCTAAAAATTTTTCATGTTCTTTTCCAATATTTGTCGTAGAGTTATTGGTCTAGTCCTCCAAATAAGTTGGTTCAGTGCAAAATTTGAATTTTTAGTTGTAGACATGGTATTATTGTTACTTTTAAAAGCTTGTATGCTGTTACTTTAAACCTTTTATTAAAATTAGTTTGCCCAATTATAAATAGCTTTCACAGTCACTACAGTTTAATTTTGTAATACTGCCAGATTGATTTGTTTTATATTCCATATAATTATAATAAACATACACAAATAGTTCCTAAATGTAATACTCCTTTTCATTTCAAAATTCAAATTTTGCTATTATTATCCATGTTTAATTTAGATATAACGTGAAAATATTAAAGATCCTAAAAAAATTTTTTTTTTTTTTTTCTTTTGTAAAATTTTACTTCAGTTTAAGCCGAGTGTGTTTACAGAAGAGCAGAAGCCATACCTTATCTTTATATCGGAAACCAAGATCATTATGTTAAAAAGCATATAACGTGGAATGGCCGTTACTCTTGTCTTTGCAACAAAATTAGACCCAAACAAAATAACCGTGAACGGTTTTAATTGGTAAACTTATTGATTCACTTGGAGAGTAACATTGTACCTATTACAAAAGAAGATGATTCGCAAGATAATATGGTTTGGGTTGTCCATATTCTAAAGAGTAGGCTATTGTCAAAAGAATATAATGATTGAACATCTAATGAAGGTACATATACTTATTATAAAATATGAACGCATTACATTTTGTAGAACGGGAATAGGCTCTGCGGTTCGATCTACCTACACCTCCTATTCACGGGGGTTCAAATAATATTTCAAACACTTTAACTGAAGATACATTATTTCAGAAACTACCGTATAATAATAATTGACATCGATTCGCTAAGACACCACCCAAGTTACATATATTTAGTTCTTCTCAAATAGCTTTGGTGGAAAAAGGACAAAAATATAAATTTTATCTAAGCAGTTCAGATGGGAAAAAAATTAAATTTTTTAATACGCGAAAAAAACCAAAGTGTTTCACGAGTAATTAATTCTACAAAAAAATTGGCAAATCTTTAATGTGTTACGTTTGGTTTATATTTACCCTCTGGAAATAAATTTCTATATATGAAAAAAAACCAAGTTACTGGTTACCGGTCTTTAAAATTTGGTCTTTGTCAATAAACTACTTTATAATACAACTGAAAGGTATTGATGTATGAAAAGTAATCAATATTTAAAAAAAACTCTATTATATATTAGAGATATTAGAGATTTAGTGAGATTAGACATTTTACAACCAATACAGTCGTTATAAACTTATTAAAATACAATTACAGTATTGAAGCAATTATTATTTATGATAAAATAATAGAGTTTTCCAATATTAGATAATATTTTTACGAGTTACAAGAATTATTCATGGAGTTATAGTTTCGTAAGAACCGATATTTAATTTTCATGAAAATTTACGACTATATTTTTATTTGTAGGGATTCTACAGGAGACATAAAACATTTTACATATATAACATAGATTGACGCACCCATGAGCATTTTAGTTTTCTTCGAATATGATTCTACTGGTTTAAAGAAAACCTTTTTGTTAGGCCGTAAATTTAAATATTAAAAGGTGTTAGAAAATACATGTTACTTATATAATGAATTTCTGCCACGTTAATTCCTTCTTATGAAGATAATGGTTAATTTTTTTGACTAGTCTTTATAAATAAACGTAAAAAGTCGATTGATTATACGTACAGAGGAGAAAGAAATAAAAATCATTGCGGGTTTATTGAGTATTTTTACATCGCAGCAATAAACGCGAGTTCA
>NW_025784276.1:0-18622 GCF_021130785.1 Homalodisca vitripennis
TAAAACGTACTCAAATAGAAACTCAATTCCATATTATTCTTCGAAATGCAATTATCTTCTAATGGCTATCTCCTAATCAAAAACAGTTTCGATATATTTGATTTACATGTATTAGATCGAGGACTTATTTAAAGATAGTAATTAGATCGTGTTTGTTTATGTACATACAGGCTTACTAATTACGATTACGCAACATTTAATTCTGAACCGTATCGCCTTCTCGTAGTTTTCACCATCCGAGATAGGAAGATTTATCGATATTTAGGCATTTACATACATATATACACCATTGCCGGCCATAATTCAGACGCACGTAACCTATGCAAAGGCGGGCGCGAGGGGAACACCACATTATTGCACTAATACATCTTGAAGAGCGGGAACAGGTAATGCCGGGTTTATTTAATTTACAAATCAGGTTTCTTGGTATCGTAAACCGCACATTTAATGCGTCTGGGCCGCATGAATCAGCGATTAGACGCGGCCCGGCTATCTGCTTATTTAAGCCGTGTAATAAAGCCGGTGTGTGTTTGGTAAGATGGGCTTTTAGTGTAGTCGCGGCGTTATCGAAAGAGTAAATAACCGGTGTGGCCGCGGCGGCAGTGAGGTGCATTAGTTCCGGACATAAGAGAAGGAACGGCGGATCCGAGCTGGAGCGCGACGGGCTATTGAAACGTAGGAATGAAGCGCTACGCTTGACTGAAACAGGCATAGGAATTTATGCATTATAACCTAAGCACCTCCATCGAAGACGATTTCCTCAATTGGCAACAAACAATAATAGTGATACAATACATTTACTAATTTCTGGAATAAACATTTCAAAGAAGATTTAAATATACGACTTACTAAAGTATAGTAGTAGTAGTAGTAGTAAGAAATCCCATGAATGAAAATAAAAGTGATCGGAATCGCCTCTTTCGGTGGAAGGTTTACTCAATTTTTCCAGTTTAAGTTGTGATAAGGATAGGAAACACATTATATTACTTTCTTGCTTTAGAGATAGATCAAACATGAAATTACAAAGGTTTCCATATTTTTTAGTTTTCAACATAATTTTTCTCTTTTATATTAATAATTTTAGGGGTTATAGGGAAATGGTTATGTAGAACATGCCACATTGCTTTTGGCGCTTGTTTATCTTAAATAAATGCATCCACAACAGATGAGACAAGTTTGCCATCTTTACAATTCATAATACAGCGAGAGGGAACAGAAAGGCTGTACTGTATTGTGATGCATGTAGGAATAACAAGCTGAAGGTATGCTGAACCTTGTACAATATACTGGTACATACAAATTTTGTGGAATATTAGATCTTCTAATAAATTACGTTTTTTTAAATAATAAAGACAAATCCTAATAACAATATAAATACGTGCAGTAATAAAACAAATGAGAGAATAAAAATTATTGTTTGGTAACTGATCTCATAAGCGGCAACCACTTAATGTTTAAGAAGTACACAAAAAGAGTAAAAAAAGAAAGGGGGTTATGTACGGGAGGGAGAGCGGAAAATGTCAGCTCGTATAATATTTTAAATTACGAATATATTTGTGCGAGATGTCATATACAATTGTCCTATTCTTAGTTTAGTGGCACAACCCGTACTTTCAATTTGTTACAATGTATAAGAAAAGTGCCACTTTGGAATAATGTTTACACTTCAGCCACAGTTACCTAAAACGATCTAAAACTACTCAATAAAAATGTATTTAAAATTATGTACTTTCATTTTCATTAATAATGTTTAGGCGTATATTGCGCAATATTTATTCAAGTGTTTTAATTTTAGGTTATATCTCAAATTGGTCCACCTATCTTGGGGACTGAGGAGGAACGGGAGTTATGATGGGGATGATAATAAAGTACCTGTAAATGGTGGGGAGGGTGGAGAACTGGGCTTTTCAACATTCACGCGAGAATTTGAGCAGAAAAGACAACTGCATTTGAATATAATTTAACAGTTTTTCGGTACTTTATCCTCTTTTCGTCATTTTGGCCACAGTTTTCCCCACCCCCATGGAGAATTTTATTCCTAGTTTCTAACCTTTATAGTGAAGATTATCCATAGTTTTTCCTTTGTTATTTTTGTCATATTAGCTAATAGTGCAACGCCTTTTGGGCATATCGACGTTGCTTCTTCTGACTGATTAGATTTAGTTTTTGCATTTTGCCTTTCGAATAAACAACAAATACCGTAAAATAAATCCATAATTTTTTGCTATCGAGTTCTTATGCATCATACATAGTCTTGTCTTTGCAACATAAGACTTATCTCATTCGAACAATAATTTACACCATTGCCATTAATTGAAATTATATACGATATATGAGGAATTTCGAGCAAAACGAATAAGATACAAACGTAATCGAGACCAAATATTGAACCAAAATAACATTTTTATTTTACGCGTAATTATTTCCTTGTATTGGTCCACATTTTCCAGACAATCTGTATAGTCAATAATTTACAAAGTTTACCAATATTAACGCTCCATGCCTGTTGATTAAATTTCAGCGATTTTGAACTGTATTATCGAAACATTTTTTGCGCCAAATAAAAGATTCAACGGGAAAAGGAAGTACAGACGAATGCCGACTTGCTCGGGCAATTAAAATCGTGAATGCCCTGTTTTCTTCAGCCCCATGCCAAAACACGACTTGTTTTTTATCTCCTGACAGATGGCAAACAAAATGATATTTTATAGCAGTTTTTAATGCGGCAGTAACGTCGGGAAATGCCCTGAGAGAGTCCTCGTAAAGGGACAGCGATGGGGCGAGGCGGCGACAAGGTCGAGGAGAGAATCAAACAAGTGAAAAACCACCGGCTGAGGTAATAAAAGTTTGAGTCTCAGTACGGTGGAGGGGGGTTATTTATGGGGGCTGTAAAGGCACGCCTGGTGCGGCGGCGACCCGTCAAAGAGTAACACTTCGTATCTAAAAGCCTCAATGAACCAGCTGGGAAGTGAGGCAAGTCCAACAGCTGGGCCTCCCCCAACTAGTGCTTTTTATATACTTGAAAATAATTTTTGCTGAGAGAACAAAAGAACAGAAAGTTTCTGCTAGTGAGTTATTTTTACTTTTTTACTACAGCTTGACTAAAAAAGCTGCTAAAACCCAAAAATAAAAAGTAAAAAATTCAATTAACATAGTTTTTTAATATTTCTGTGGAGATTTAGGGTTTAATTAACTATTTCATAAAACTCACGTGTTTATTAAATTATTTTATAAAAACGGTTTATCAATTTTGTGTTTTTACATACCTAGACGATAAATGTAATTTTAAATCAGCGTGTTTCTAACCATTCTCTTTTTGGAGATCATACGATTCAAAGAGTACAATTTTGAAACCATTACTAAAAAATTGTAATATTCTGATTTTGATGGAATTTACTATGTTGGGCCAATTTATGAACACCACCAAAAAATTGCATCACTTTATATAGTTTTTTAATTGTAAAGTTTTGAAAAAATAATCATGAATTTTGATCAAAAAGCGTAGTCTAACTAGAATCAAATGAAAAACTTACGCAATTCTGAGAAAATTGCTGGCAATATTTTCAAAATTCGTAAATTCTCGCGGAATAATGATTAATGTGCAAGGTAGCTCAAAAACGCGGTAAATTAGAAGGTAAAAACAGTAAATTATATGGTTAAATCAAACTCTAAAACTGAAATATATTTTTAAGTTTAAATTACAACTAATTAAAACTGGTAATATAAAAATTGGAATATTGGCTTTTCAATGATAAATTTTAAAGAAAAAAAAAACATGAAGAAGCAGTGAATTTATTAAAACATAGGTAGTATTTTTAATATTTTAGGTCTAGAATGTTTGAACATGAGTTCCAAGATTAAAATTACTGCTTAAATGCTTGAGTTTCTAATAATGTTTAGGAATCATAATTCAAATTACCATTCTAATAAATTCCCAGGATATTGTGTATATAGGAAATTAATGCATGGAATGATAATCCTTGGATTAAAATATATGAATTCACTTAGTTAAAATAGTTTTAACGTTCTTTAACTGTTTAAAAACAATCAAAATTAACAATTTTTCCTAGATCTCAAAATTTTTTGTTAGCCTCTCGGACTAAAGAAATATTCCCGGCAATATTCCCATTTCAAAAGTTCCCTCCCCACTGGCAATATTCCCGGCCCACATCACCACGGTTTACGCCAATGGTATCAGATCAGGGACGCAGATAAAATTTGATAGAAAACTAACCCAACATACGAAGAGTGTCATGCTCATTCGGTTATGAAGATAGGGAAAAGATGTAGAGTTAAGCCCCATTGTTGAGAAAGTTTACAAGAGAGGAAGGTTTGTAGTGTTTGACGTGGAATATGGCAGCAGACCAGAGAGGTGTGCTATTTCCGTGAAAAGCTCTTGTTGTCTTAGTACAAGCACACATAACCTCACAGCAGACACAGTGGCTGCCGTCAGCGTCAACTCATTCTTGGTATTTAGCCAATAAAGCCACAAAATGTGTCGGTTACGGTTCAAAACATTTTAAAATAAATATTTTTTTAAAACAACCTTATGTTCTTTCCTACATGCTATTGTGGATATTGCTCATATATTATGCATGTACAAAACAACAAAACGATAAATGGTGTTGACGCCACTTTGACAACATTCTTGAGCGGATTTGTTGCTTTCTAGTTTTTTGTTTGTTTGAGTAGCTCATGTTTCAAATTCGTGGTAAAACACATGCTCAACATAAAGAAGCCGTAGGCCTACTTTGAAGACCTTTTTATATGACTAGATCATGTAAATGAAAAATGAATTTTCCGGACATTTGCTATCGTTCAGTGATACAAAAATCAGTAACACTACGTTTCGAGATCTACAATCTGATCTCTTCTTCATGTAAATAACTAACCTAATACATAATTACCAACTACTTTAAAATAAACAAATCATACCAAAGCGTTGTGACACGCCTAACATGAGAAGTTGACACACAACATGGTGGTTGTGAGTCCTGAGTTAGGCGTGTCACAACGTTTTGATATGATTTGTTTATTTTAGCCTAGTTTGTAATTATGTATTAGGTTAGTTATTTACCTGAAGAAAAGATCAGATTGCAGATCTCGAAACGTGATGTTTACTGATTTTTTGTTTCACTGAACGATGGTAAATGTCCGGAAAAATCCTTTTTACTTCACAATACTTCCATCGTCAAACATAAACTTCAAAACAAAGAATAGACCATGTATTTTGAAAGCCTTCTTGTCACGGCAATTAAAATAAAAACGATACATCTTTTCAAAACATTAATGCAAATTTATACACATTTTAAAATAATCAAAACCATTAATATCTTTAGCTGCAAGATCGTAGGCCTAATTTGTATCGAAGACGATGATCCACACAATTTTCGTTTTCCTCTAAAACTACTAGCGAAATATTAACTCACTGTAAGCGCTATAAAAAGACTTATTCAAAGTAACTAATGTTTACGTACTATTAATATTCGTCAGCCTTTTCTGCCGCACGATGAATAGTTAGAGTCTAGAAGAAAACTTGTGCATTTTACTACCACGTACCATTCTGCCATATACAACAGTGCTACAGAGTAATGGAAGTAATTATTAATTACTAATTAAAATATTCATCTCACACATCTGTAAGAGTTAATTTAAAATTCATTTGACAGTACTAATATACCGCGTCGTCATCGCTGCGTCAATCCGAAGGGCAAGCTGCGTAGGAGCGCCACTCCTGGTTCGTTTAGGCTCCGAGACCGACACCTGAACGCATTTTTGATTTGCATAAGCGGGGGGCGATAAATTTGCAATAAGAAACGCCTGGGTGCGGAACTGAACTGCCGGAATGAAGTGAAATATGAAATATACGCTCACGTCGGCAAAACATAACTGTTTTTATTTTGGAGGATGCATAGTGTGAAAGAGTTAGTCATTGCTGCCTTCGCGTTGTCTGAATTGGTTTCCAACTTGGAAAAAGAAAAAAAAAATGGAAGAAAAATTCGAATCTGATTTTTTTAAAATCTGACAGCCTCACAAACATTTATTGAAATAGAATATTTCAACAGTATATTCGTACATATGATGTAAAAAAAATCATCCCAGAAATTTTGAAATTTATTAAATTAAAGATTATGTATGTTTTTATTGGAATATGTATTTATTTTTAGTTTGTCAACAAAGTTTTCCCATGGGTACCTTATAATAGTAACAATGAAAACTGGCAAGTGTGCAATATATAATGATAGACCTGCCCCCCCCCCCCCCCCCCAAGACAGCGTGGGGTACGATCCTGAACGTGTGTCTTCGAATAAAAAAAGAGAGTTCAATGATAACGGTATGCAATTTGACATAGCTACAACGTCCATAATATGATACAATAATATAATATATCCATAATGCTTAAAAATGCATCATAAACAAAATTCTGCATTCTTCTACGCAATAACATTTATCTTCAGCTACTACAAAACTTTTGCTATAAAATTACGATTTTGTATATTATTTTGTATTGACATAATATTTCTTTTAATAATTATATTAGCCCTATGGAATTTTGTTAATTGAGCTATTAGACTATAAATATTTGCAAACAACCAAAAAAAACAAATATATGATAACATCAGTCATTCTAAAAAAGGAAAATTGTATTCACTAAGCATAAGATATACAGGATATCTAGAATTTTTTACGAAACATTTCAGGCAGCGTTTCTAGGTCAGAGAAAATCCAAAATATCATATTCGCACTTTCAATAAATCAATTCAATTAGCTGATGTTTTAATTAGTTAATCAGAGCAGCTGATTGTTGTGGGTCACCAGTTGCTCTGTCACACACTGGCAGTTAATATTCTTTAGTTATCTTTTATAAATAAATTACCTGAAACCCCTGGTTACCTGGTATTGTATTAACTGAATTTTTTTAAGCTTGGTATCGTTTGACTTGGAATTGACCTGTCTAAATAAAACGTAATGAACAAAATGTTTGGTGTTTAGGAGACATTTTACATTACAGCATTTTAAAAGCCACGGTTTAAAATGAAAAATCTTTATTCTTCAGGTTGTAATTAGGCCCTTTGACCATAAAACTGTGTACCAAATTTCAACTTTTTACAACAAATTTTTCTCAAATAAAATTTTGTCAAGTGCAATAAACAAAGTTGCAGATTTCGGGTAATTGTTGGGTGTTTGTAAACTTAAAGATTTTTAAAAATTTATCTTTGGCCCAGATAATAATACTTAAAACAGTTGGTAGAAAGTTCTGTGATGCCCTGAAAAATTATCGACCTTATAGACAGACGCGCCTGGATTCGAATCGAGAATGTGAGGCATATTAGCTTTCAAAGCCAGGCTATACGGTTATTCTCTTGGCGTTAAGAACTTGATGACACTCAAAACAACTGACTCTCCAACAAGAGAGAGGATAAGAATTATTTTTACAGCAAGCAGACGTCTTAGTGTAACCCCAATGTTATTTTGTTACGTCTGGACAAAATCATATAAATTGTAGGACTGTAATGCTTTAGTAATACGTGAAACCAGCTTTTTTATAGAGGTCAAGTTCAATGTCACTGACACTGCAGACCACAGAAGAAAGGAAAAGTGGCGAGAGAGGAGACCGGAGGCGTGCAGATCACCGGTAGCGGATGTCGGCGATCGGCGCTTTCAAAGCACCGCCGAGTCCGATCCGGAAACGGGAAGATCCAATCTGGCTAGATCACGAGCGTACTGACTGAGATTGTCCGTAGATGTCTGGTGGTCAGTAATTACCTTAGTACTTGGTATTCTCGTAGGTACAGACCGTACGTTACCTGCATCTATAACTTCCACTAATGTAGTCTGATTACCCATTAGGCTAAATAAGCCGACCTAGCTACTAGGCTGAAATGTTTATTACAATAGCATAACATATTCTTAATTTATTAGCAATAGCAATGGCTTGAATCTTTGAATTGAAATAAATTAAGTTTTTGTCGCATAATGATTGTAAAGGGTGTAAGAAAACTGTACACAAACTTTAGGATATTGTTCCCTAGGCCAAGACGAGCTAAAGACTAAATGTACCCAATAGTAGCTATATTTTTCGTTTACTTTTTATTCCAGAAGCAAGGTATAACCGGTAGTCTCAAATCAAGAGAAACTGCATTGTATTATAATGTCAGGATTTAAGATGGCTTAAAGTGTGTCACAACGCTCTGGTATGATTTACTTTAACCTAGTTTGTAGTTATGTGTCAGGTTAGTTATTTACCTGAAGAATAGTGTTACTGATTTTTGCATCACTGAACGATGTCAAATGTGCGGGAAAAATCCTGTTTCCTTCACATTATTAATTGCATGATTGTAATACAGTTACAAATAATTCTATGTTTACTAAGAAAAACTAAGTATTTGAGTTTTTTTTTATCTTTATTGGTTCCTTTCTGAAATAAAAAATAAAAACTGAAAAACACAGACAGGCATACGGTTAAACTACAAGAGACAGACCATTAGTAAGTTACATTTAGTTTGTAGCTCTTGTGCCATAGAACATTATCCTTCAGTTTGTGTACAGATTGCTACACCCTGAATATTACAGTTGTATTACGAAGGCTCGCAGATTTTATCAAATACGGCTGAAGATTTCGTTTTCGAAGGAAAAATTCCTCTATTAGCGTCACGAAATTTTAGGTTATGCTGTTATACAGAATGAGTTAATAAGACTCATGGACTATCAAGGAAGTGTTGTCGCAGAGACTGATAAGTGCTACGATGGATAATCAATGTCTATTATCGCCTCAGTAAAGATAAGTTTGTTAGCGATAACTGAACAACACTACAGCCGGCAGCGTCGGCAAATTCAAAGATTGTTTACTACCTTCCTGTAACAGTGGCTTATCTTAATGGATGCTTCACCACCCACATCTAACCATCAAGATTTGGTGACCTCGGCGTAGAAAGATTTAGATATTACCAATACTGCACGCATTCTTCATTAACTAATGTTCCAGCTGTATGTGAAAATGTGCTTGTTTGCAATAAATTGCAGCATCCAACAAATCTTCGGATAAATGGATTTCCTGATAAATTGACAGGAAATCGTGATCCAACCTGGTAATTAAAAGCCAAAGAAAATCACGACGAAATCAATTCACCCTAGTCCTGACCTTGAAGTTGGCTTTCGTGGATTGTTTTAAGAACAAATCATATCATCGTGTCCATCTATTTAGTCTTGTGACGTCGTCAACAAACTAGTGTTATTTATGTACGTGTAATGTTCACAAGCTTGACGGCGCGGCGCTTCTCCATAGTGCTCAGGTCGTAAAACGCGTGAGTGGGCATTTTATCAGTTCGCTAACTTCCAAATCATTATTAGTTCTTCTCATTACCTTCGATTGTTCTGGATTTTTACTATCTGAAATGTCCAAAATCAAAGTGTGGAGAACTAATACCTGGAGATCACTTACGTAGACCAACAGAGATTTGTTTACCATTGTTAATTTTTTTTTATGCTGTTCAAAAAACTGTTTCATTCTCTATGTAAACCACTCCTTAAATTATTCTACAACCAATGTGAAATACACAAACTTATTTACTGATAAAGATAAAGCAACTTGTAGAACACCTTGTAGCCCTTACTAAAATACCATTTTAAAACACTCTGGACCTCTAAAAAGCTAGACTTTGCTAAATATAAGCAATAAACAGTACAATAAGGTGTTAAGTAACAGGTAGCCTAAAATACGCAAGTACCTAAAAAAACAGTAACTGAAAACAACCCATATTGTGCATTAATCATAATCAGTTAATAATGCTAGCTTGTCAGATAGGGGGATACAAATCACTCCGAAATTTTGATATTGTACGAAATTAAAGAATAATGAATTTAAATTCTTGGTATATTTTCTGCATTTGTAAGGGTAAAATAAGAATGCCATTGTGTAGTCATCTTAGTAATAAAATCTAAGGGTACAATATTAATATTTAAAAGAGTTGTCAAGTTGCTGGAATAGCACAACATATTAATCTCAAGTAGCATTAAACGTACATATACGACAAGTGTGTGTGTTCTTATCCAGATAGTTAACTTGGGTTTAAAAGAACACATAAAAATAACAAAATCGGAAAACTAAAACACCACAGGACCTCATTAACTGTATCTGCGAGTTGACAACTCTAAAATGCCGCATAAACAAACAGTGTTTGGTTGAAGTAGAGCGTAAACAACACGTCGCTACTGATGGCATAAAACAAAACATAAACAACGAAAGACTCACCCCTCGTTCGGCTTGCAACTGATCTTCGTGACCGACGAAATTCGGCATTACGGTGAGGTTATATCCGAGTTCTTGGCACATGGGGATAGATATTCGCTCACATTTGTGTGCCCATGCCGGGGCTAGGCCCCACAGGCATACCGACACCAACCACACGACTCGCATGCCGCTCTGAGCACAACTGAAACCAAACTGGACATAGCAGCACATTCACTCGCTCCGCTCAGGCAGCGCTGTCGACCATGACCGGAATGCAGCCTCCTCCTCTCCTCCTTCCACTCCGACCGGCGCTCTTCTCAGTTCTCGCTCGCCCCTCAATCTCTTTGACCGCGCCGACAGACCGACAGCCCGAGAGGTGTGCGGTGGAGCTGAAGCTGATGTGAGACGGCTCGGCGGAACCCCGCACCCCGCCACTGTATCGCCACGGCCTCGGCTGGTAGAGCCAAAATGACCGTAATTAACTGCTGCCCTCGTTACATTACTTGCTACGCGTGGATGGGGGACAGTATGATGGGTTTTGGTACTCAATGCCTTCGGAGTTGCAAATAAAAGGATGAGAACATCTTAAAAACACTAAAACCTATATTTGTAACAACAGATTAATTATGAAATAATTGTAAAGAAAGTTACGATTTTTATCATATGTTGTCTTAAAACTATGATACCTAACACTCTCAATTCCAAGTGAAGACCATGTGAAGATATAATGATTATGGTATTTACTCGTACTTGTAGAGTAACATATTAGGCCCTAGACCTGGGTCTGAAAGTGTTGCATAGCAATACTGGATTAGTTCACACAACGTTAACACTCTCGCTTCACGTAAAGATTTTTGTTCTTGTGATATTTACCGTACTCTTGCTTGTACAGTAGAGTAACATTACGCCTGGGTCTGAAAGTGTTAAATAACAATACTAGATTAGCTCACACAACATTAACCCTTCCCGTGAAGATTTGCTATTATGGTATTTACCATATTTATGCAGTAGAGTAACATATTCGCTTGGGTCTGAAACTGTTTCGTAGCAATACTGCATTAGCTCACAAAACGTTAACATTCTCGTGGAGATTTGTTATTATGTTGTATACGGAACTCTTACTGTGCAGTAACATAGACGCCTGGGCGTGAAAGTGTTACGTAGCAATATTGGATTAGCTCACACAACGTTAACATTCTCGTGAAGATTTGTTATTATGGTGTTTACGGAACTCTTACTGTGCAGTAACATAGACGCCTGGGCGTGAAAGTGTTACGTAGCAATATTGGATTAGCTCACACAATGTTAACATTCTCGTGAAGATTTGTTATTATGGTGTTTACGGAACTCTTACTGTGCAGTAACATAGACGCCTGGGCGTGAAAGTGTTACGTAGCAATATTGGATTAGCTCACACAATGTTAACATTCTCGTGAAGATTTGTTATTATGGTGTTTACGGAACTCTTACTGTGCAGTAACATAGACGCCTGAGCGTGAAAGTGTTACGTAGCAATATTGGATTAGCTTACACAATGTTAACATTCTCGTGAAGATTTGTTATTATGGTGTTTACGGAAACTCTTACTGTGCAGTAACATAGACGCCTGGGCGTGAAAGTGTTACGTAGCAATATTGGATTAGCTCACACAACGTTAACATTCTCGTAAGATTTGTTATTATGGTGTTTACGGAACTCTTACTGTGCAGTAACATAGACGCCTGGGCGTGAAAGTGTTACGTAGCAATATTGGATTAGCTCACACAACGTTAACATTCCCGTTAAGATTTGTTATTATGGTGTTTACGGAACTCTTACTGTGCAGTAACATAGACGCCTGGGCGTGAAAGTGTTACGTAGCAATATTGTATTAGCTTCACACAATGTTAACATTCTCGTAAGATTTGTTATTATGGTGTTTACGGAACTCTTACTGTGCAGTAACATAGACGCCTGGGCGTGAAAGTGTTACGTAGCAATATTGGATTAGCTCACACAATGTTAACATTCTCGTGAAGATTTGTTATTATGGTGTTTACGGAACTCTTACTGTGCAGTAACAAATACGCCTGAGCGTGGAGGTGTTTTGTAGCAATACTGTATTAGCTTACACAATATTAACATTCCCGTAAAGATGTATTATTATGGTGTTAACGGAACTCTTACTGTGCAGTAACATAGACGCCTAGGCGTGAAAGTGTTACGTAGCAATACTGGATTACCTCACACAATGTTAACATTCTCGTGAAGATTTGTTATTATGGTGTTTACGGAACTCTTACTGTGCAGTAAAATAGACGCGCTGGGCGTGAAAGTGTTGCATAGCAATACTCGATTAGCTCAAACAACGTTAACACTCTCGCTCCACGTGAAGATTTTTGTTATTGTGATATTTACCGCACTCTTGCTTTAGAGTAACATTACGCCTGGGTCTGGAAGTGTTAAATAACAATACTAGATTAGCTCACACAACATTACCGTTCCCGTGAAGATTTGCTATTATGTTATTTACCATATTCATGCTGTAGAGTAACATAGTCGCTTGGGTCTGAAACTGTTTCGTAGCAATACTGCATTAGCTCACAAAACGTTAACACTCTCGCTCCACGTGAAGATTTGTTATTGTGATATTATTACCGTACTCTTGCTGTACAGTAGAGTAACATAGTCGCTTGGGTCTGAAACTGTTTCGTAGCAATACTGCATTAGCTCACAAAACGTTAACACTCTCGCTCCACGTGAAGATTTGTTGTGATATTATTACCGTACTCCTTGCTGTACAGTAGAGTAACATAGACGCTTGGGGCGTGAAAGTGTTACGTAGCAATATTGGATTAGCTCACACAACGTTAACATTCCCGTTAAGATTTGTTATTATGGTGTTTACGGAACTCTTACTGTGCAGTAACATAGACGCCTGGGCGTGAAAGTGTTACGTAGCAATATTGGATTACCTTACACAATGTTAACATTCTCGTGAAGATTTGTTATTATGGTGTTTACGGAACTCTTACTGTGCAGTAACATAGACGCCTGGGCGTGAAAGTGTTACGTAGCAATATTGTATTACCTTACACAATGTTAACATTCTCGTAAGATTTGTTATTATGTTGTATACGGAACTCTTACTGTGCAGTAACATAGACGCCTGGGCGTGAAAGTGTTACGTAGCAATATTGGATTAGCTTACACAATGTTAACATTCCCGTTAAGATTGTTTATTATGGTGTTTACCGGAACTCTTACTGTGCAGTAACATAGACGCCTGGGCGTGAAAGTGTTACGTAGCAATATTGGATTAGCTCACACAACGTTAACATTCTCGTTAAGATTTGTTATTATGGTGTTTATGGAACTCTTACTGTGCAGTAACATAGACGCCTGGGCGTGAAAGTGTTACGTAGCAATATTGGATTAGCTTACACAATGTTAACATTCTCGTAAGATTTGTTATTATGTTGTTTACGGAACTCTTACTGTGCAGTAACATAGACGCCTGGGCGTGAAAGTGTTACGTAGCAATATTGGATTAGCTCACACAATGTTAACATTCCCGTTAAGATTTGTTATTATGGTGTTTACGGAACTCTTACTGTGCAGTAACATAGACGCCTGGGCGTGAAAGTGTTACGTAGCAATATTGGATTAGCTTACACAATGTTAACATTCTCGTAAGATTTGTTATTATGGTGTTTACGGAACTCTTACTGTGCAGTAACATAGACGCCTGGGCGTGAAAGTGTTACGTAGCAATATTGTATTAGCTTACACAATGTTAACATTCTCGTAAGATTGTTATTATGGTGTATACGGAACTCTTACTGTGCAGTAACATAGACGCCTGGGCGTGAAAGTGTTACGTAGCAATATTGGATTAGCTTACACAATGTTAACATTCTCGTAAGATTTGTTATTATGTTGTATACGGAACTCTTACTGTGCAGTAACATAGACGCCTGGGCGTGAAAGTGTTACGTAGCAATATTGTATTAGCTCACACAACGTTAACATTCCACGTGAAGATTTGTTATTATGGTGTTTACGGAACTCTTACTGTACTGTAGAGTAACATAGACGCCTGGGCGTGAAAGTGTTACGTAGCAATATTGGATTAGCTCACACAATGTTAACATTCTCGTGAAGATTTGTTATTATGTGTTTACGGAACTCTTACTGTGCAGTAGAGTAACATAGACGCCTGGGCGTGAAAAGTGTTTCGTAGCAATACTGGATTAGCTCACACAACGTTAACATTCCCGTTAAGATTTGTTATTATGGTGTTTACGGAACTCTTACTGTGCAGTAACATAGACGCCTGGGCGTGAAAGTGTTACGTAGCAATACTGGATTACCTCACACAATGTTAACATTCTCGTGAAGATTTGTTATTATGGTGTTTACGGAAACTCTTACTGTGCAGTAAAATAGACGCGCTGGGCGTGAAAGTGTTGCATAGCAATACTCGATTAGCTCAAACAACGTTAACACTCTCGCTCCACGTAAAGATTTTTGTTATTGTGATATTTACCGCACTCTTGCTTTAGAGTAACATTACGCCTGGGTCTGGAAGTGTTAAATAACAATACTAGATTAGCTCACACAACATTACCGTTCCCGTGAAGATTTGCTATTATGTTATTTACCATATTCATGCTGTAGAGTAACATAGTCGCTTGGGTGTGAAACTGTTTCGTAGCAATACTGCATTAGCTCACAAAACGTTAACACTCTCGCTCCACGTGAAGATTTGTTGTGATATTATTACCGTACTCTTGCTGTACAGTAGAGTAACATAGACGCTTGGGTCTGAAACTGTTTCGTAGCAATACTGCATTAGCTCACACAACGTTAACACTCTCGCTCCACGTGAAGATTTGTTGTGATATTATTACCGTACTCTTACTGTACAGTAGAGTAACATAGACGCTTGGGTCTGAAACTGTTTCGTAGCAATACTGCATTAGCTCACAAAACGTTAACATTCCCGTTAAGATTTGTTATTATGGTGTTTACGGAACTCTTACTGTGCAGTAACATAGACGCCTGGGCGTGAAAGTGTTACGTAGCAATATTGGATTAGCTCACACAATGTTAACATTCTCGTGAAGATTTGTTATTATGGTGTTTACGGAACTCTTACTGTGCAGTAACATAGACGCCTGAGCGTGAAAGTGTTTTGTACGTAGCAATATTGGATTAGCTTACACAATGTTAACATTCCCGTAAAGATTTGTTATTATGGTGTTAACGGAACTCTTACTGTGCAGTAACATAGACGCCTGGGCGTGAAAGTGTTACGTAGCAATATTGGATTACCTCACACAATGTTAACATTCTCGTTAAGATTTGTTATTATGGTGTTTACGGAACTCTTACTGTGCAGTAACATAGACGCCTGGGCGTGAAAGTGTTACATAGCAATATTGGATTAGCTTACACAACGTTAACATTCACGTAAAGATTTTTGTTATTATGATATTTACGGAACTCTTACTGTGCAGTAACATAGACGCCTGGGTCTGAAAGTGTTAAATAGCAATATTGGATTAGCTCACACAACATTAACATTCCCGTGAAGATTTGTTATTATGGTGTTTACCATATTCTTACTGTACAGTAACATAGACGCCTGGGTCTGAAAGTGTTACGTAGCAATACTGTATTAGCTTACACAATGTTAACATTTCTCGTGGAAGATTTATTATTATGTTGTATACGGAACTCTTACTGTGCAGTAACATAGACGCCTGGGCGTGAAAGTGTTACGTAGCAATATTGGATTAGCTCACACAATGTTAACATTCTCGTTAAGATTTGTTATTATGGTGTTTACGGAACTCTTACTGTGCAGTAACATAGACGCCTGGGCGTGAAAGTGTTACGTAGCAATATTGGATTAGCTCACACAACGTTAACATTCTCGTTAAGATTTGTTATTATGGTGTTTACGGAACTCTTACTGTGCAGTAACATAGACGCCTGGGCGTGAAAGTGTTACGTAGCAATATTGGATTAGCTCACACAACGTTAACATTCTCGTTAAGATTTGTTATTATGGTGTTTACGGAACTCTTACTGTGCAGTAACATAGACGCCTGGGCGTGAAAGTGTTACGTAGCAATATTGGATTAGCTCACACAATGTTAACATTCTCGTTAAGATTTGTTATTATGGTGTTTACGGAACTCTTACTGTGCAGTAACATAGACGCCTGGGCGTGAAAGTGTTACGTAGCAATATTGGATTAGCTCACACAATGTTAACATTCTCGTGAAGATTTGTTATTATGGTGTTTACGGAACTCTTACTGTGCAGTAACATAGACGCCTGGGCGTGAAAGTGTTACGTAGCAATATTGGATTAGCTCACACAATGTTAACATTCTCGTGAAGATTTGTTATTATGGTGTTTACGGAACTCTTACTGTGCAGTAACAAATACGCCTGAGCGTGGAGGTGTTTTGTAGCAATACTGTATTAGCTTACACAATATTAACATTCCCGTAAAGATGTATTATTATGGTGTTAACGGAACTCTTACTGTGCAGTAACATAGACGCCTAGGCGTGAAAGTGTTACGTAGCAATACTGGATTACCTCACACAATGTTAACATTCTCGTGAAGATTTGTTATTATGGTGTTTACGGAACTCTTACTGTGCAGTAAAATAGACGCCTGGGCGTGAAAGTGTTGCATAGCAATACTCGATTAGCTCAAACAACGTTAACACTCTCGCTCCACGTGAAGATTTTTGTTATTGTGATATTTACCGCACTCTTGCTTTAGAGTAACATTACGCCTGGGTCTGGAAGTGTTAAATAACAATACTAGATTAGCTCACACAACATTACCGTTCCCGTGAAGATTTGCTATTATGGTATTTACCATATTCATGCTGTAGAGTAACATAGTCGCTTGGGTGTGAAACTGTTTCGTAGCAATACTGCATTAGCTCACAAAACGTTAACACTCTCGCTCCACGTGAAGATTTGTTGTGATATTATTACCGTACTCTTGCTGTACAGTAGAGTAACATAGTCGCTTGGGTCTGAAACTGTTTCGTAGCAATACTGCATTAGCTCACACAACGTTAACACTCTCGCTCCACGTGAAGATTTGTTGTGATATTTATTACCGAACTCTTGCTGTACAGTAGAGTAACATAGTCGCTTGGGTCTGAAACTGTTTCGTAGCAATACTGCATTAGCTCACAAAACGTTAACATTCCCGTTAAGATTTGTTATTATGGTGTTTACGGAACTCTTACTGTGCAGTAACATAGACGCCTGGGCGTGAAAGTGTTACGTAGCAATACTGGATTAGCTTACACAATGTTAACATTCTCGTGAAGATTTGTTATTATGGTGTTTACGGAACTCTTACTGTGCAGTAACATAGACGCCTGGGCGTGAAAGTGTTACGTAGCAATATTGGATTACCTTACACAATGTTAACATTCCCGTTAAGATTTGTTATTATGGTGTTTACGGAACTCTTACTGTGCAGTAACATAGACGCCTGGGCGTGAAAGTGTTACGTAGCAATACTGGATTAGCTCACACAACGTTACCATTCCCGTGAAGATTTATTATTATGGTATTTTTCCGAACACGTACTGCAGAGTAACATATACGTGTGACATTGTAATGTCCATTTTCATTAACATATTTTTGCCTTCCATTTCATAAAAATCTTAATTACTTGACGACAATCACTGAAACGTATATGAGGTGTGTGCCATTTCTAATATAATAATATAGAGATTTCGTCGAGATGAAACTCATCAGTGGGACACTATCCCCATAATATACTGTCTCTCAAAAGTCCGTGCGAACCAGGGCACATACACCATTACAAAAACAGAGAGGAGACCAGGCCTGCCGAAGAGACCTACAGGCAGACAGAATAGAACAGCATCATTAGAACAACGTATACATCGCAATTCGATTAGGATAATAAACTCGCTACTCGTAAATACAATGGCAGAGATCAAAGCTCGTTTAAAAATCGCATTTCGTCTGAAGTTTACTGATCTTTCGATACACGTAGTAATTCGGCGTCAATACACAAAGCTAACTTTGGAGTTGGACTATTACAAACTCATGGCAAAAAATTAAAAAACTACTCGAGTTTTGTTTGTCATACTTAAGCATATTATAAACACAATACCACGCATTGTTCAATTTCCCTGAACATATATGAAAACTCACTAGTGACTAGTATTTATGTAATAAGTACTAGTCACTAATACAATTAATTCTCTACACAGTTGTGCCAAGGTAACTGTAATTTTCATAATACTAAACTTATGTATGTAAAATATACAGTATTGCTTTTTTAATAACAATGTAGAATAAAAGTATATAAGTTTATGTGGAAACCCTTTGTTCG
>NW_025784277.1:0-42245 GCF_021130785.1 Homalodisca vitripennis
TTGCCCGCAGATATCTCGGAAACGAACCCATTGATTTCATCTAGTCTTCATTTCTACTGTATATGGAACCAACATCGAGTTTAAATAAGTTCCTTGAAGTTAAGTCCGAATTCAGAAAAAGTACGCCTATCGTTGTACAGAATTATGTGGTTTAATACTTCGTTAGTGTGCTTTAAATTCCCATCGTATCCACATTATCGGAAAAATGAAAACATGGTGAAACGCCGAGTACTTTCCTATTAAGGATATAATGTTCAAAATAGTGCCACCCAAACGGTGTTTAAATCTAAGGGCTTAAAAACTTTTCTGTAAGCACAACAAATCTGTGTAAAGACACTGGATTTTAAACTATAATAATAATAATAATAATAATTCTTTTATTGCATTTTGGCCAATAATACATTGCATTGCAAAAGTCAGGTTTAAGTATTTGTAAAAAATCCCTACTATACACATTCATACTTACAAATACTCATTCTCAAACATACATCTCTTGTCCTTTCTCTCATGTAAATTTTGATTCTGTAAATTTTTATTTTAATTCTCCCAGCAGCCAGCCATGAACTCTTCGACAGAATTAAAAAACGCATTCGACACCAGTAGGCGCTTCAGAAAGAGCTTTAAATGGTTTAAATTATCCGATTTGTATAAGACCCTCAGGGAGCCGATTGAGAATTTTGACTCCAGCCTGTGACGGCAAGCGTTCGAAAGCCACCGTCCTATGCTGTTCTGCACGGTAACTCTCCTTGCCTCTAGTTTCGTAAGAGTGAATGTCACTACCCCGAATAAGAACACATTTCGATCGACAATACAGGGCAACCTCCAATATATAGAGGCAGGGCAGAGTCAGCAATCCGAGCTCACCTGAAAGCATCCTGCACGACTCTCTGATGTTTAATTGGAAAAATTATTCTGACAGCTTTTTTTTGTAGTCTGAATACTCTTACTAGATTGTATTTGGCACAGCTGCCCCAAAGTCTTAAACCATATGTCAGGTATGGATAAATCAGGCCAAAATAAGCCATTCTTAAGACTTTTTGTGAACAAATAGTTGGCAAGGTTACCAGGGCGTAGACCTGAAGTAACACGAGCACAGATATAGTCCACATGATTGTTCCAGGTTAAGACCTTTGTCGAGGTACATCCCTAGGAACTTGGTAGAGTCAGTATTCTCCAAGAGCTCATTCTCTACAAAAACTGCCGGGTGGCATACGTCTTCATTTTGTCGGAGACAAAAGTTGATGACATTAGATTTTGTACTGTTTGTTCTTAAGTTGATCTCAGAAAAATTTTGAATGCAGCAATTGACAGCAATGAAGGATTCAATTTCAAGATTTTCTTTCGAAGTTGATTTTATGCAGAGAGTCGGAAACTGGAATCGAGTCTGCTGTTGCATAGTTATCTGAGGAACAGGGTGACCGGATTTTTTTGTGAGGCCAGAGTTTTGCTCAGGGAAATTCCTCTCACAAAGACCGCTTTGAATAATAGAGGATAAAAGGCTAAATCGACCCTATCATCAAAAACCTTACCAGCCGATAAAGGCCACCTTACTGTTGTACTTGATTCAGCAGCGTATAAAGAATGGATTAGGGAGGAAACTTTAAATACTGGCAGATATGCAGTTTTAAATAAAGACTAAACTGGTTCCTTCGAAAGCAAAGCATTGAACACCTGAAGAAAACACAAATCATATTTTTTAGATGGAATTTAGATCTATCCTAAATCCACAAACCTAGCTTCCCTCTCTGGCCTATCATTAGTTCTCGTGATTCACCTTGCTGAGAATTTTTAAAGTCTTTTTGGACATTTTAACGCCAATTGGTAGGAAAAACTCTAATCAAATATTCCAGGTTGTTTTGTAGAAAATTCAAAATCCCTAAAGGTGACTGAAAACTGGCAAGCTAGTAAGGTTTTGATGTTGAACGTCTATCCACAAATGTACTGTTCCAGAATCTTTCCAAATCATTGAACCACGTCTCAAAGAAGACCAAACAATTATATTCAAGGATATTTTCGCCAATTTATTTATGGAGGAATTTGAAAAAAATCCTTGGGTTTTGCTCATTTTAAACTGAAGATTTGGTGGAGGTGGTGGATAATACCTTTGTTGTTTTTTTTTTTACATGGAGACACCAAACTGAATGAGCCATTGAATCACATTTATTAGTAGGTATTTCTGCTTCCATCCGTCTCACAATGGAAGTAGAAGTCCAAAACAGATTCTATTTTATGTATGTGTATTAAAATACTACGGCATTTCGAAAGAAAAGACATACAGGAAAATATTTAAACTATCAATGAAGCATAAAAACTCTGTTTAAGAAGGAGTATATAAAGTAAATAAAGAATGCATAGGTGAGACAAAAAGACTATTAAACGTAAAGATAAAAGAACACAAAAAAACAAGAGAAAGGAGACAACAGATAAATTGCACTTCATTGTTGATCCGAAGCCCTTCGTATGAATTGGGATGAAGCCAACCAACATCGATGTATATATCCTGATTTATAGCGGGTTATTAGCCCTACAAGTAAATGATTTAAGAAATACTGTCGTTTCAACTGAAACCCCTTCCCCCCCTTATTTAGCGGCCATAAAATTCGATAAACATTATTTTGGAACATGTTTTATGCCAAATTTGTAAATTTATAGCGCGGGACGTGTGGTTACTTTCATTTTTAAAAGGTGGACACAGATCACTTTCTAAAATGTTTCTTAAATTTGACTTTCCTCGTAAATGTACAGGTGTTAAAAAATCTTAAAAATAGCTTTAACAGGTTTTTTTTTTGTTTATTTTCTTTGCTTTGAATTAGAAAAAACTCGCCTTCTGGCTCGCTGGCGGGCTACAGCCCCCAGGCCCCCAAAGTAAACGACATTGCAAATTCGGGGGATAACAGCGGAATTCGGTGACTGTGTTAAGTTCCGGGACAATTAAGGATAAATGACAAGGGATTTAAAAATTTGACCCTTTTTTCATAAGATTTTTTTTCTCGGACATTCGTAAAAACTTTTGACTTTGGAGGGGCAATTTTGACCGGTTAATACCGTTAGAGATTACGACAAAAAAGTGACTGGACCTTTCTTGTTGGAAAAATTTAATTATTGTCTTTCGAATTGTTGCCCTCAGATCTCGATCTACGGACCTATGGTTTATGCCAGAAATGGAGCTCGGGGAGAGAAAAGTCTGCACGGGTCAGCTATTCTGTGAATTTTTTAGTATAAACATAAATAAAAAACCGACCTCAAGGCAGTATTTTAAGTCGAAACAAGGGGGTTTAATATCACAGGAGACTATCTAGTCAAGGCGAGAAATTCCCTGGGGTGGGTGATTAATGTTAAGGAGGTTAAGGCAAGTAAGAGGGGGGTTTAATTTCGTCCAAGGGGGAATATTGTCTGGTCATATGATACAAATTCCCAGGGGGGGGGTTAAACGTTACCTGGGGGATAAGTCTCGCAGGGGGGTTATCTGGTCATAACCAAGGATCTTCTCCAGGGGGGGGGGTTTAAGAGATTTGGTGACTGGTAAAATTCGGACATGAGGGTCATTGGCAGGAAATTCCCTTGGGGGGGTTTAATGTTACCAGGGGGGTTAATCACATCATGGGGGTTGAATGTACAGGAGGTTATCAGGTTCATACCAGGAAATCCCCGGGGGGGGGGTTAATATTACCGGGGGTTAATGACACACTTGGGCCTTTTTTAGAGGGTATTGTGTCTGTGAACATAATAAATATTCCTCTGTCCCTATCTACTATTGACGCTTAGCTAACGCTCAGCCAACTCCCGAAGTCACTGAACCTTTTCTGTAGATCACGTGATTTCCTAAATCCCGTTTAAAATTTGTTTTGAGTTACGACCAACCGTTTAGCCGCTATCAAGCCCGGAATGTAAATTTTTAGGCGAAAATGTCCAATATTTTCACTTAATCGCGTTTTGCGGTCAAACTAAGGGAAATATAGTAAAAAGTCACTGGACCTTTTTTTGTAGGTCATCTTATTTCCTAAATAAAACGTTAGTCTTATTTTGACCTCCGACCAATGGTTTCGCCGCTATCGACCCCAAAAACAAAAGTTTCGCGTAAAAGTTACAACAAAATTGTACATAATCACGTTTTTCGGGCCAAACCAATCGAGATAGGGCAAAAGATTAATGGACCTTTTCTGTAGATCGCGCAATTTGCTAATTTGATGGGTCAATCAGATTTGAGCTACGACCAACGGTTCGGCCGCTATCGGGCTTGAAACATTATTTTTATCGAAAAAAATCTCTGGAATTTCAAATGTTCGAGCGTTTTTGTCGCTTAACCATGGAAGATAGAGCAAAAAGTCATTAGACCTTTTTTGTAGTTCACTTCATTCCTGACCATGAATTTTCCGTCAGATCCGAGCTAGCTCCAACGGTTCGCCCGCTATCGGGCTTACAAAAAAATGCCTGCAGGGGTGAAGAATGCGCGATTTTTTGGGAATTTTTTTGAGGGGTTTGAAAATGAAAAATTCTCAATTTTCGGGATTTTCCTGGTGGTTACACCGTGGAAAGCTATCTGTGTACCAAATTTCAAGTCTCTAACTTATCTGGAAGTAGGTTAGAATTAGTATACGTGAGTGAGTCAGTCAGTCAGTCAGTTACACATGCGGTTGTATATATATTAGAGTCACTGGACCTTTTTTGTAGGTCATCTTATTTCCTAAATAAAACGTTAGTCTTATTTTGACCTCCGACCAATGGTTTCGCCGCTATCGACCCCAAAAACAAAAGTTTCGCGTAAAAGTTACAACAAAATTGTACATAATCACGTTTTTCGGCCAAACCAATTCGAGATAGGGCAAAAGATTACTGGACCTTTTCTGTAGATCGCGCAATTTGCTAATTTGATGGGTCAATCAGATTTGAGCTACGACCAACGGTTCGGCCGCTATCGGGCTTGAAACATTATTTTTATCGAAAAAATCTCTGGAATTTCAAATGTTCGAGCGTTTTGTCGTTTAAACCATGGAAGATAGAGCAAAAAGTCATTAGACCTTTTTTGTAGTTCACTTCATTCCTGACCATGAATTTTCCGTCAGATCCGAGCTAGCTCCAACGGTTCGCCCGCTATCGGGCTTAACAAAAAATGCTGCAGGGGTGAAGAATGCGCGATTTTTTGGGAATTTTTTTGAGGGGTTGAAAATGAAAAATTCTCACTTTTCGGGATTTTCCTGGTGGTTACACGTGGAAAGCTATCTGTGTACCAAATTTCAAGTCTCTAACTCATCTGGAAGTAGGTTAGAATTAGTATACGTGAGTTGAGTCAGTCAGTCAGTCAGTTACACATGCGGTTGTATATATATTAGAGTCACTGGACCTTTTTTGTAGGTCATCTTATTTCCTAAATAAAACGTTAGTCTTATTTTGACCTCCGACCAATGGTTTCGTCGCCGCTATCGACCCCAAAAACAAAAGTTTCGCGTAAAAGTTACAACAAAAATTGTACATAATCACGTTTTTTCGGCCAAACCAATCGAGATAGGGCAAAAGATTACTGGACCTTTTCTGTAGATCGCGCAATTTGCTAATTTGATGGGTCCAATCAGATTTGAGCTACGACCAACGGTTCGGCCGCTATCGGGCTTGAAACATTATTTTTATCGAAAAAATCTCTGGAATTTCAAATGTTCGAGCGTTTTGTCGCTTAACCATGGAAGATAGAGCAAAAAGTCATTAGACCTTTTTTGTAGTTCACTTTCATTCCTGACCATGAATTTTCCGTCAGATCCGAGCTAGCTCCAACGGTTCGCCCGCTATCGGGCTTACAAAAAATGCCTGCAGGGGTGAAGTAATGCGCGATTTTTTGGGAATTTTTTTGAGGGGTTGAAAATGAAAAATTCTCACTTTTCGGGATTTTCCTGGTGGTTACACGTGGAAAGCTATCTGTGTACCAAATTTCAAGTCTCTAACTCATCTGGAAGTAGGTTAGAATTTAGTATACGTGAGGTGAGTGAGTCAGTCAGTCAGTTACACATGCGGTTGTATATATATTAGACTATTGAAAACCCTAAATGTTACCCAAAATACTAGAGGACCTACCCTCCTAAAAATAACTAAGTTCCCAACAAATTTCAACATTTAAAAATTGTTTAGATTTTAAAAATAGCAAAATTTTAATGAGTACTAAAGATGAGGATTGAAGCATTAACAAAGCACCAACCACGTACCCTCTTTGCAATATTAGTGCTTTTTGGGCGAGGCCAATTTTACGGCCCTGAGTTCGATGGTCGTGAATGTCACTCTATGGGATTTGGCCGAGCGTTAGCTATCATTTTTACATTGGTCTTATGTATAACCATGATGGAACCGAGAAAATATAAGCATAAATACATTTGTAAACAAACTGAGTACAACAATATGAGATTTTAACACGTGACTTATTATCACAGGTAGCCTAACTACCTCAACTTAAATCTCTTAACACCTTTACGTCTTATATTTGTTGTCGCATTATGGGACATTTCTCGATTTGAAAATCGACACAATTAATGTTTATCCAAAAGTTATTCTTTGATATTTTGATACGGTTATTGGTTTTGTAGGAAAAACTCTTTTTGAAGTTTATCGTTTAAATATCCAAAAGCTACACACTTTACAAGAAAACAATAGGAGTTTGGATGTTTATTAATCATATGTTTAAAAATAAGACATCAATAATAATAAAAATACTATCAAAAAATAAGGGCTTTGAAGTTTAGCGTTGTTCTTAAGATGGAAACGTTGCTCTGGCCTAACTGAAATGGAATTCCGAAAGTGTTGTTTTTTATTCAGATATTAAAACATTGACTACAAATACTGACACTGCTTTAGTTTTACGTGTTGATTGCACAATTCAACTAGGAAAATCTGGATTCACAAATTCTGTCAGTTCATGGTATTACTCTAAAAATATATTTTATAAACCTTTTTGGTACTTCAAATTTTGTTATGTCTATAAAATTATAAGGGTTTCTTAACGCTCAGTTATCTTGTTTAATATAATGGTGCGCCTGCAATACACTCCGCTGTTATATTTGTTGTATTCTAACTACAAAGCAGTTGCATTGACAATTTTGAAGGCGTTTACTCGCTAGAGGCCCCTTATGAAAGACTATCCCATTAATAATTATCAACAATGGAGCAGATACTTTAACAAGATCTGTGTTAATTTACTCTCAATCTGTTAAAACCTGTATAAACTAATGGCCATTTTGTTTTTCAGGACAACAGCCCGTATAATAATTGTGACTCGTCCAGATCGCTTCATGTTTGTGACTCATCTTACTTACAAAGAATATAATAATGTATATTTGTACAAAATTGTTTGTTGTTTCTTAAATACAAGTTGTTCTCGTAGACTGCGTATATTAATATCAAACCTAATTTATAAAAGTTTTCCATTTACAACTTATTATTAAACATAAAATATGGTAATTAAAATTCATTCTCTTCGGATATTCAAACCGAAGAAGTATAAAAGAGCTTGAGATTTTTTCTGAACAACCAATACCAATACAAATTAAAAATCGCTTGGGTAAGTATTAATAATGTCTTTAAAATAATAAATCCTCCTTAATTTTACGATATTAAAAAAGCATGAGAGTGTTAGACTTTTAACACTGTTATTACAGAATTATTTATTTTAATTATATATACAATAGCCACAGATGCAATATCCTTATAGCTATTTTGGTATTTTTATAAAACTAAACAAAATACAATAAATTTCGATACAAAGGAAAAAGACTTTAAACAAGAATATTAGGCTAAGCAAAAATCCATAAATGAAATTGATGCTCTGAACAAGTTCAGGCACTTGGTATACATAACTCTAAACAAAAGAATAATGTTTGTAACAATACAAAATTGAATGGTTTGCTTTATAATAACTGAACAAACTGTCAATTTGGGATTTGAAACTCGCCAACTACGTTAATGAACACATCTACTTCCTGCTTAACGTGTATTATTGACGGTGGATGATTTAAAAAGACAAAAGCGTTTTGGACTTTTGCCATTATTGTTATACTTTACATTAATATAACACTACTTAATTGTGGTTTATTAGTGGGGGTTGGAATAGTAGGTTGTCTATTGATAAGTTGTCTTCCTTATAAAACACAGAAATTAAAAGTAGAATGTAAGTAAAATTGTCTACGTTCTACTTTTTTTGTTTTCTTTATCAAGATCAAGACTACTCCTTTTTAACTTTTAGTTCCTAATTGATTGTTTTAATCCTTTGCGATTTAATATTTTTACAATTAACTGTACAAATGTTGTGGTTCATGGTTTAAATGGATTGCCACCAATTTCTAGGTTAGGTTGACAGTAATAAACTTTACTGTGTTTTCCAAACTGAAATGTTTGACGTGCTGAAGCATGCCAGTCTAGCTTGGAAGGGCTTATTTTTGGATCTGCAGCAAGATGTTCCTTTTGTTAAGTTGCTGTAAACTGTGCTGTACCTTAGCGATGGCTTAGATACTGTGGAACAGTTGTGCTCAGACGACAGCTTCAGCTTGTAACCGTTGTCTTATATTGTTAGTTTGCAGTTGCACTTTGCACAACTGTTGAAACTGAAACTAAACTCAGACTGTCGTTAATGATCATTACCCACAGTAAAACAATTTGTTGTTTATTATTAAAGACTAATTCACTATGTTATGCAACAAGCCCAAAAGATTGAACTTCCAGTTATATTAGGTTATTAGTTTATATTATTATATACTTTCATCCCACCACACCAGAAGAAGTTTTCCATACACTCTCATCTCTGAAATCAAAACCATCAGCAGGTATCGATGAACTCACCTCCACACTACTGAAACACTGCAAGGATGAAATAGTGAATCCTTTATGTCATATAATCTAACCTTTCTTTTTCACAGGTCATTTTTCCAACAAAACTTAAACTTGCAAAAGTATTCCCTGTTCACAAAAAAGGCAGCGTAGCATCAGTGGAAAACTATAGACCCATATCAATTCTCCCAACAATATCTAAAGTAGTGGAAAAGATCTTACTAAACCAACTGATAAACACATCTGACGACTTACAACATCTTGACGACCCAGCAACATGGCTTCCTCCGTGGTAAATCCACAATTACAGCTATAATTCAACTGTCAGAATTCATCATCGACCAACTTGAAGAGGATACAACTGTGACTGCCATGCTGCTGGACTTCAGTAAGGCTTTTGACTGCCTAAACCACTCCCTACTTCTCCAAAAAGTAGGGAACATGGGCATTAGAGGAACATCACAAAACTGGCTTGCTAGCTACCTGAAAGACAGACAGCAACTAGTTGAATTCAAACTATACAAACAATAATACATCCCATAAAGCAAGATCTACCTTACTCCCTATCACTAGAGGTGTCCCTCAGGGATCGATTTGGAACCAGTGCTTTTTATTCTGCTAACGAATGACCTTCCAAGCTATCTTCTTGACTGGGCCCAAGCAATGCTATATGCAAATGACACAGCCCTTCTTATTGCACAAAAAGACTCAATATCCCTCGAACTTAACTCTTGTATAGCCTTGAATAGTCCAAACAATACTGCCAACATAATAATTTTGTTCTTAAAACCCTTTTAGTGCCAACGTCCGTATATACGGACGTTTGAAAAACTACCGAGAAATGCCAACGTCCGTATATACGGACGTTCGGAGTAAAAGTCATATCGTAATTCATTTTTTAACTTGTTATAAATTTGTTGGTATACAAACAATCAGAATGAACCAATCTACATATAAAAATAATAATAGTAATATCGTAAGGTTAGTCAGGTGTTTAGCCATGATAGAAATGGCCGTGGTTGTTGCATCAGACAAAGTTGTGTCATCTGATAGTTCACGTCTAACCTCTGTGTTTGGTTGTTTTGTGTTGCTGCTTCCACAGTGTTTGTTTGTTTGATAAATAGTTTACTAACAATGTTTTACTAACATAAAAAGTAAACTTCAAAAAAGAAAAGAAAGAAAACCACATTTGGTGTGCAAACGCTGTAAAAAAGGATTGCAATCCCTTATGTTTGCCTCACCATATTTGTTGTTAACCGGCCATAACTATAATACCTATGTACAAAAGTGTGTTACATATTTTTTTTTAAATTTTACAAAGTGTACATTATTTTTTTTAAGTAGAAAGTAGTTTCCAGACAGTTTTTATTGGTTTCATAGTGGAAAATATTATAAGCTTTATTAAAGAAGCTAAATAGTGTAAATAACACAAAAAGTGGAAAATGTAACTTTCTAAAAAAAAAATTAACATGATTTTTTTGGGTTTTGAAACATTAATCAAAACTTTTTATGTGTGTATTCCAGTTTTTAATTCCTCTTTCAAGTGATAGTATGTGTTATAGTGAAATAATTTTTTTTAAAGTACTATTTTTCATGTGAAACTGGAAAAATATAAAAAACTGTAAGTAAAAATGTCTACTTTTTTTAAATTTTTTTAAGTTAATTACATTTAGAAATATAATTTGCTTTATAATTTTTTATAAGGGAATTTATTTTACTGCAAAACAATGAAAAAATTAGGAAAAATATCTCTATATTTGTAATTTTTACAATTTTTTTTAGTAAAACACTGCAAAACGGCTGAAATAGGCCTGGCATCCTTCAGTAGTATTATGTGAAAAATCACTGGCATTTCTCAGACCAAACTTTTGATTTTTAGTCTGCCCACTAAAAGGGTTAAATAAATTTCAAAGACTTAAAGCTTTTAAATAAAATGTAAAAATTATAGTGTGTTGTGGCTGCTTTTAAAAACGCAAGTTGCTTCTAGAAACAAAACAACTGGATCTCATTTAAGAACGTAACTGTCTATTGAACCATGAATAATTTTGTAAATAAACGTAAGCCAAAATTTGTTCCTTCTGGATGTAAATGTATCATATGAAAAACATTCTTCTAAGAAATCGCCGTTGAAGGGTCTTGATCACAAAGGAAAGTTAAAATTGTTTGTAATATAAATATTATAATTATATTATAGGTATACATTACATTATAATCAAGATGTCCGCCTGTACATCTGGCTTGCATGTCATGGATTTATCATCAATAATCGTAATGGTGTATATATCACAGTGTCTAAGACCTTCGATTGTATTAGTTATAACAAGAGAAACTCGGCCAGTGCTGTAAATTGAGGCACGGGAGTGTGAGCGTTTCCGACTGCCATCTGTGGAGTGATAGAGGTAACTATCAAAGGTACGTGGCGCTATCCTAGCGGCGAACGTCCGAACTAACTGAAGTAATGCCTCCAGATGGCAGCACGTATCGTCCATATGAATTATTTATCGTCAGCTGTGTAACTAATACAATAAAAGCTAACTTGATCTAATACAGGTTGCACAATGGCAAATGTGGCCTTTATATGTCACGGACAGGGAATTGATATTGTTCCTGTGTGGTTTTTATGATCGTAAGTGGCCACTATAGAGATAACATGTCATCAAAGTTTGTTCTGTCTTAATAATTTACCAACCAATAACGAGGCAAATTACATTATCTTCTCTTCGTCACTTTTGGTACATAACTTGGTTATCTTGAGAAAATGGTCGTGAACACAGTATAAAACATACAAATTAAAGTAAATTTGAGTTTATATAATCTAATAACTTAACGAAAACTTAGGAAGCAGCGGGAACTTTTAGCATCTAAAACAGCTAAAAAGCAATAGATTAATCCAAATTATTCATATTTCTTGAAATTTGAACTTTATATTGCCATACGAAAACATACGAGCATCTGACAAGGATTGCACTTGAATGAATAAACAATAGTAATTTAATAAATGAAGGCGTTGGATTCCTAATCGTTCCTCATCCCAAAAGTTTCTAAAACTGAGTTATTCGTATGTGCTCATTTATAAAGATGGCTGAGCTGCACATAAATGTATCCCATTTTTAATGTATCGGTATTACGTAACTAGACAAATATTTGTAAATTTTAATTAATATTAGAACATGGTTATAGTTATTTATATAAAAAATAGCCTAAAGCCATAATCTAACTGTTAGCAAAGCTAACTAAAATGTGATTTGCCTTTTTAAATTGAAATATTCAACGGTTAATTATAATAACTTCTTTCACATTAGTGCGTTAACGTAGTGGTAGAAAATCAATTAGTGGACTTTGAATTTAATTACTAACACTTTTAGTATAAATCATACGACACTGGTGTTAAAATCGACATTTTAATTTGATAAAGGTGCCTTCAAAAGCACAAACTTAATAATTGTAGAACTTTGACTAGTGACCGTTTAATGCCGAGATAATTGGGTTAAATCAAAATTTAATAATGACGTCAAAATGTGTATAATTCAAATCTGTTTGTTGATGTAAACCTTTAAACTTCAGGAAGGCAACAAAAGTCCTGTTGACACAGTCAGGATACGGAGCATACGTCACGGTCAGTTGTACCGGATGCAATATGTCACACACACCTTCACGCTTCGCACTGCAAACCGCTATTGCGAAATATTAACCTTCAAACATTGCTATAACTATAACATTGCTTCTAACTGCAAGAGCTACTGCAAACCATGCGCCTTTACACCTCTTGCTGCAGCATCTTCTGCAAACCATAAAACTTCATGCTTCACTGAACTGAAAAATAATCTTCACGCCTCTCCACTACAACTGCTATTGCAAACCATGAACTTCATGCTTCTCGCTGCAACTGCAACTGCAAATCATAATCTTTAAGCTTTTCACTATAACTGCTACTTTAAACCATATACTTCATACTTCACTGCAATTGAAAGCCATAAAACCTTATGCTTCACTGCTACTGCTATTGCAAACAATACTCTTCAAACTTCTTACTGCAACTGCAAACCATAAACTTCACGCTTCTCACTGCAACTAATATTGCAGATGCACCGAAAATGCGTTTTACGAGAATTGATTTTAATGTTTTATTTTACCGGTAATCGTGGACTTAAGATAGTCTACCAAACGTAAATTCTACTATATGTTGTAAATAATTTAATTCCTTATCCGATTCATCGAAATAATATTATAATTTATCCCACAAAATGTTATTATTTCCCCTTTAATAGGTTATTTAACATATGCCTATAGCCCGTTATATATATCATTTTTACGAGACATATAACAAGATATTACAACAATTAACTTTAAGGTACAGAGTGGAAGCCTCTCCACAAAATATTTAGCTGAAGAATACAAAAAAGTTGTTAAATAAAAACATCTCAATGTTCATACAACTGCGAATATAAAACATATATATTATTGCTATGCTGACATATGTCTAGTCTATAATACTAGATAGTAAATAATACTAGAGTTACTTTTCCACAATTTGTAGTACTTATTCCACAATTATTTTTTATGGAATAACAAAGTAAAGTAAAGTAGTACGTTGTTCTAATAAGTAAGTAATACAACACTTGCTGTATATGGAATTTTCAAATCATGTAGGAATTCATATCATTTTCAATTTTAATTTAATTTATACAGAAAATACCCACTCTGTAAAGCAATAATTTGTACAAAGCACAGTTTGTTGTTTTTTTAAATATGCTTTAGATTTAAAAATTGTAGTTATTCATTCAAACACCAGCTGCGCTAGTTTCTAATATCAGTAGTAGTAACCTATTTAAAATCAGTTAATTATCATCAATTAATTTATTTAACACTAAAACGTAAAAACAAAGTAATTATTGTCGTCATTATTTTGTGACAAATAATACTGTGCAACCCTGATAAATGTGTGAGGAATATTTTAAATTATACATCGTAACCATCAAATAGTATCTAAGTAAAGTAAGAATAGCTAATAATTAACTACTTCCGGAAAAATATAAATATAGATATGGTTACGAATGCAAAATATTTATATCGTTGCTGAGGAAGTTTGGTTTAGTTTTTATTAGTTTCATATTCAACAAATTACGCATTGAAAGGTTTCATTTTTATTTGTCTGCGTGTCATGTCCGCAAGATATCACTAGAACAAATTCAATAATAGTACATGTTTACTACTATTGGCTGAGCGTTAGCGAAGCCTATCACTCGGTGGGCTAGAACGATTTCATATTTATTTGTCTGTCTGTGTGTCAGTCCGCAAGATATCTCGAGAACAAATTCAATGATAGTGAACGTTACTCAATATGATTTGGCTGAGCGTTAGCGAAGCCTATCACTGGATGGGCTAGATCCATTTCATTTCTATTTGTCTATCTGTGTGTCTGTCCGCAAGATATCTCGAGAACAAATTCAATGATAGTGAATGCTACTCAATATGATTTGGCTGAGCGTTAGCGAATATTTTTATCGTTGGTATTGTGGGAAACCATGATGACAAGAGAAAATGCCACTTCTAATATGTGACGTAGTGTAACACATGTAATCAAATATAATAAGCGACTGATTTAAAATTGTATATACAACCACAGCGAAGCCTGGTACATGACACAGTGTTGCGTACTCATACGTCGCTTTTGTTTACACTGAAGTGGAAAGCATAGCTCATAACTCTTACCAAAAGTGTTTTTTCCAGTGTGATCGAATCCCTGCACTCTGTGATCGCCTCGCACGGAAGACACGATCTTGTACCGGGAAAGACCACTTTCGACATTAATAATATAGCAATAACAATAACATAGTTCTGGTTCTTGCAATTTAGTTTTGTGTTCAACACTATATGTTGACAGAAGTGATTTTATAAAACGGTGTGTTAATAGTGTTATGAGTTCCTGTCCAACGCTCACATTACCTACAGTTCTAGGACTGGTAGGGAATAGACGTGAAGGTCAGAGTGGCGTAGGCGCGGCTATGCCCACATTCCTGAGAGCCTGGCCGCCTCGGTTGGTCGCCGCCTTCCTATCCCTACTTGGCAGAACTCTTGGAGTAGAATCCGGACCGAACGGATTTCCCTAGTGACTAACAAAGTAGAATAATGTTATTTTTCGTATTTTCCTTGTTGTATTTGGAAGCCAATTTGTGATACAAGAGTCTTTCAACGAGTCCTTAGAAAATCCTAGAGATGGCCCTCGAAGGATTGGAAAAAAGTTCTTCGTAAGCAGTATTATTGACTAAACAGCTGCCGAAATTTCAGCTCGGTCCATCGCGTAGTTTCGTTGCTATTGACGATTGAAGTGAACAACTTTTGTTTGTTTTAGAATAATGGAGAAAAGTGAGTTTTCTAGCGGTGATAAAACATTTTATTTGAAAAGCCGCCGAAAGGAGTTGGATGCAGTTCATGGTACATCTGTTCCTGAGTTTGCAACAGTTTACAGGTAAAACGAATTTAAACGTGACCGTTCATCTACAAATTAATCGGGATGACCAGTGGAAGTGTCTACTCCCGAAATCATTGAACAAATCCGGGAAATTATTTTGAATGATCGATGAATTAACGTGCGTGAAATAGTTGAGGCTACAGGGATATACCAAGGATCGCTTCAATTTTGCATGAAAAATTTCCGCGAGATGGGGGCCGCGTTTGCTACCCGAGAACAATAAGAAACAATCGTGTTTGTCGACGGTCAAAATGACTGAGTTAAAGTTCGAAACGTTGCAGTATTCACCCAGTGACCTTTTCTTGTTTCTGAATTTTTAAAAAATGGCTTAGTGGACGACGCTTCGCTTTTAAACGAGGAGATTATTGAGCAAACAGATACTTATTTTGAAGATCTTTCCGAAATCTTATTTTAAGGAAGGTGTAAATAAATTTAAAAAAATATTAGAAACGTTTATAGAGCTGAAAGGAGATTATGTTGAAAAATTAAAAAATGCCGAAAAAAATTAGTTTTTTCCATCTATGTCTAATAATGACATTGAACGACCCTAGTACCTACCTATGAGTCATGAACTATACAGTATAAGAGTTGTACTTGTGGGATAATTTTAGATCATTGAGCCATAAAACTCTTTTATAAATCGATTCAATTAGTTAATGGTGATAGTTAATTCAAATTATAATATAAAGTCCAAATTAGATGTTGCTTTATAGTACTTTACTTACTTCGTAGTAGAACATTTTATTCTGAACAAAATAGTGTGTAAATAAAGTTCACAGAAAGGGAATAGATGTTTGATTAAATTAGTTCTTGGTGAAGTAACAAAGTTATTGTTGCCAAATATAAAAATGTGTTTTTCACTGGTTTTGTTTTTAATTTTACACTGATTTCCCAAAAAACTGATTAACTTACAGTTATGGGACATGTTTTATTCAATTTATCAGGTCAAAACCAAAAGAGACGATTTAATTACCAGAATTTCAGGAATACCTCGTTTTCCGTGGAGAGTTGAAATCCGGACGAAATATTTCGCTAGCCGTAACTCGCTAACGAAGCATTTCCGAACCCATGTTTATATAAACATGTTTTTTTTATTTTTACATATAGAATGAGCTCCCACAGTTTCTGCATATCTTCGCGAAATCGCTCTGTATAAATCTGAAAAAACATGCAAGGCCAGGAAGAACGAACAGTCTAGCACATTAATGGATCAATATTTGTGACAAATATCTTCCCTTATTTACTTTTGATATATTATTAAAAAATATATACTTTAAAAAGCGAAGGCAGACAAAGAAGTTCTAAAACGGCCGATCCGGCCTTCAACCAATGTATTCATACTCGTAATCTACGTGGTGACGGCCTTGACATAGAGTAATCTACGTAGGTGACGGCCCTTGACATAGAGTAATAACTGCTTTGTTGCCGTCTGCACAAAATCGATATTCGTATGTATATATCACTTTGTGCTGTTGATTCGATCATTGATCTAAATAATCGATAGTTATAAATGGCTGTATGGATAACATGACATGCAAGTTACCACATGTATATAAATATTTGTATTTCATAAGTTTTTGTTCAATTTTGTACAAGCCTACTTTGTCTTTTCACTCTGCTACATGCCCAAAAAATACCAATTTCAAAATTAGTTGTATAGCTTAACGTTTGCATAAATGTATTTAATGTAATAAATGATTTCAGATCAATCAAAAACTCTTCCTTTTTCTAGAGAATACCTTAGTAATCGTTTACCCTAGATATGGAAAAAAATAAAATTGTTATCCTAACAATTATTTCTTGACAGTTTTAAATTACGTTAGTAAATTTTCACCAAAAACAAACCTTGATTGATTATGAGATTTTTAATTGAATTGAATTTATTTCCAACAGCAATATGTACAGTTAATAATCAAGATACAAACTGTAGAAAGACTGAACCACTTTTACAAGTAGCTTGGCCAGTGCGAGTACTTAAATTACAAGTATCTTATCTGCTTCTAGATAAGAGTTCAATTGGCTCAGCCGGGCTGCTCTCTGTAGCGTCCAAATCACTACTGCTGATCCAAAAACGATACCAACTTAAACTTAGAACTAAAACTAAAACTGAACTGAACTCTTTTGTTCTAGGTCATAAGATTATATTCTAAATCTAAATAATTATAAGGCCGCATGTGTCGTTATGTATACATCTGTATAATACCAAAGTGTATATCTGAACTTAACACTAAAGCTAGAGCGTAAATGATCGAAATAGGTCATTTGTAATGAATATAAAATATATTATATTATATGCAATGAGAAAATAAATTGAATCAAATTATAATTATATTAATTAACAATAATTATTCATTGTTATTTCAAATACTCCGATAGTGTAACAAGCAATAATAACTTAATTTTTGGCATAACAAATATAACGTGATGTGCGCTTAGTTATATAACAATTTACATGTAGCCTCTGTTATAGAATTGTTTCCTAATAGTTTAGGGGATTATGGTGATATCATACGTAACCGTGGTTACGGACTCTGACTGATTAAGGTGTTCAGTTTGTGTTGGTAATTTGGTAGCGGTTACCATTGGTAACGAGACCAAACACTTTCATAATAATCCATAGCACAAACCTTTCACTCGTAACCTCCACATACCATATTTTACAGTATCAGACTTTACAGAGTTAATTTCCTTAGAAAATTCCTTAGTTAATTTTTTTACAACTTATGACCGGTACAAAGAATATTATTGTTTTAGAATAATATAAATATTCACTGCAGTTTAAACGAATTATAGGTAAATACTGCTAGTAAAACATTGATAAGTATTTTATTATGATTGGGAAAACACCATTTCAGCACTTCATTACTTCTCTCTGCTCATATCTCGGAACTCATAATGGACTTTATAGGTCATTTTTATGAAGACGGCAATGTTTCAAAGCATTGTGTCTTAGTGTCGCCTTAAAGGGGTGAAAATTTCTCACCTATTCTCCCTGCCCTACACCACTGCATTAAGCGCAGAATTTCTAACTGCAGCATTTAATTAATAGCCCAATATGATCTCGCTCTTGGTTTTGCATCTCCTGAGCATTTTTGGAAGAAGTTCCCAATTTTCCCATCTTCTTTTCAGGTCGACAGAAAATCAGACAAAAAACCTGTGGTCCTAACAGAAGGTTGTCTTAAACTTGGTCATATTAGTATCATATTTATGATAACCTAATCTAAACCTACTTGTATTGCCTAATAAACAAACAGTACATAGGGACATAATAGACTCTTTCTCGTCGACCTAGCTTCCTTTTGGGAGACAGAAAACCAAAGAATCATACCAAATTACCTTTTAATTTGATTTTTATAACATTTTACACTTTAGTTATTTGTATATTGTATTTAAGTAATCATTAATACTATTTTTTTAAACAGAGTTTGTGTTTTATTTTATCACACAGTCACCATATTTATCTATTAATTTGAACAATTTCACTTTAAAAAGTATAGCCTAAATTTCCCTGAATTTTATTTATTTATAATTTTATTTTAAAAGTATATTTCAGTTTTTAAGTTTTATTTAACCATATAATTAATGGTTTCATTTATTAATTTAGAGTTTTTGAGCTATCTTGGTAATTAATCATAAATTCCCGGGAATCTATGAATTTTAGGCCTTTTATCCGGCAATATTACTCAATTTTAAATTTCCTAGAATTTCACATCACTGCCCAAGACATTTAATGGCATTTTATATTAAACATTATTGCCTCTAATGATAGATTACATTAAACTTATTCTTCTGTAAAATGAATACCCAAAAAAGAAGAGCGAGGTATCGGGTACGTTTTAAATCAGCTGTTTCGCACAACAAACAATCGATGCGCGCCAAGCATTACGTTTGCGTGACGTCCTGCTTGACCTTGGGGGAAATTATAATCCCAGTGGCCGGTCCCAAGTCGTTTATGACTCACTCCCCCTCCCCCCCTCCACCGGCTACAAAAGAGGAGTTCATTTTAACTTGTGGGGTCACATTACGAATTTCAGTCCTTCCTCGTTCCTCTCTATAAGAGCAGCTACCGAGATAAGTCTTTAATTCAACTTATTAAATAAGCATCGATTGATTGTGCTATCGGGTCAGTGAACTTCGTGTAACATGTCTTGCAATCGGTGTCAGGATACCAGCGTCCCCACGCTGGTGCGGGTCACTTGTTGGGGATGTCGGGAGGGTTATACTGTCCACGAAAAATGTTTTCATATGGAAGAACCGGAAAAGCGTCTCTATGTCGAGAAGAAAATCTGGTGGTGCCCTCCCTGTCTGAAGGCAAGGACGGCGAGAGGATATAAGTTAGAGGATCCTCCAGGTAAGTGACTTTTCCTTACACGTTTTTACTTGAATGACCGTATACATTTCAGATTTATTTATTCGTTGAAACTTAGGCTTAGCTAATATTTACGTCAAAAGCATCACCATAATAATGTAGACAGGAAATTGCGTCAAATCAACTGATATGTTTATCAGTAAACCCCAACCTTTGAGCTAAATACAATAAATAAGTTTCTGTTAACGTAGAGGTTATACATTTGTAAACAATTAAGAGTAAGGCTTAGGATCGTAAAAGGTTTCTCAAAACGAAACAAAATAATATTCATCAATAACATCACATACCATCATATCATACCTGCCTGGAAATTTTAATAACCCACGGACTTAGTTCACTCTAATATGATAATAATTTTAAAATACAGTTATATCGCACAAACTGGAGATACACCGATACAAAATATTCTTTTTTATTCAATTGTGTTAACTTTAAATTTCTGCGATCGCTGCCTTCATGATTCCGGCAACCTTAGAGCAGGTGTTTGTTAATTTATAAAAAACATAACACGTTTTAAAGAAAACTTAGTAATTCGTTGTAAGCTACAATAATTTCAGTACACAGTACTATTACAATACGTCAGATTTAAATGCAGTGTTATTAAACTACCTAGTAATTAACACCCCAACAATATTTAATAAGTCAATAATTATATCGAAATGTAGTCTATTCGTTTAGTCATTTAGTTATTTATTATTCTAGATAAGTACGGTAAATGTGTATAGTTGTTGCGTAATAAAATCAGGATCACAGTTCATACCAGTCTGTGTACATTGTATTTACAGCGCTGAATTGGTTTGGTAATCCTTTGTTGTTTGTCGAGGAGAATATAAAAAAGTACGGTACCGCCAGTCACAGAGGACTTTTCTCTGTGCTTTAATGTAACAGACTGATTACATACATAACTAATGATTGTCTGTCACTACTGAACACTTTACCTTCGGCGGTTGTCGTTCATAATTTTACTACAGTTCGTTTACGGTAGTGCAATCGTGGTAACCGCCCAAGATGTGGGGACCATTTCCCATGATTATTTTTTTTATTTAAGAATTTTGTTAAAATCAGATAATTTTTATGAAAGGGTAGGGGTAATGGTAACCCTTCCCCAAGGGAAACTTTGGGGATTATTGAACACGGACATTTGATAACCACTGCCCACACTTTCATTTCAAATGACTAGCACAGTAATTTGTTGCCCACAACTGTTCCACCCGAACGTTTGGAGGTTAAGAAAGTTTTATTTTCCAGAAAATAGACGTTGAAATCACATGTTTTTTAAAAGATTTTCGTGTAATTCGGACAAGTTTTATAGAAAAGGGTTATGGTGCCACCCCCCTTCCCTAAAGAAGGATCCAAAAAATTGGATCATGGGAAATCACAACAGTGCTCGGTTGGGTTAATTATATCTTAGTTTTAAAAGTTTTTTTTTTAGTCGCGGCAATTTATGGGTACATCTTAAACTACAGACGAGCACAATATTAAAAAATTCTAGTCATTCCACTCGAAATCGTGGACATTTAATTGGGGGTAGTTTGTAGCTGGAGATCCTCACAGCGTGCATATGAAAGATGACATGTTTAATTCATTAAATATGTAATTCCGTTAAGTAATGTTTTAAATGTATAATTAAAAAAAATAATTTTATGCACATTGTTACTGCTATTAGTGATGTTTTCATAATCATTCCTTTACTGAAATCACAACTCATATACATACTGTAAAAAATCACATTCTAATATTAACAGTTTTTCCCTGAACCTGATAATAAAGTTCTCCAGTATTTATACTTTAAATGCATAAAAAGTCTCGGAAACTGTTAACCAAATTTTGAAAATATTGTTTTTTTTTTTGTTTTCGTAAAGGAATGTTACTTTTAAAAATTTAGCTGACCAAAACTGACTGTGCTATCTGAAATATGCTTGCATACAGGATGTTCGCTTTGGTTAAAACAAGTTATATCTCGATTAAGAAGTTGACGAACACATTTAAGTTTCTCAATAATCATCGTTGTTTTAGTTTGACACGTTTAAAACCGACCGTTAATCTGGTAAATAAAAGTTATATCAGTGTCAAGCACACTCGTAGATAAAGACCGACTAATAGGATAAATTGATAACGTCACTCTCGTTATCTCATTGGCTTATCTCTAGAGATAGCGCACCTGCAGGTGTACACAAGTCGGAACTAGAGTTTTTGTTGTGTTCAGAATTGTCAGGTTCACTTATTACGAGTGTTGTCTAGCGATTTCATAATAGTCGTATATAAAGGAGGACTCAATCCGCCAGAAAGTTTGATAGACAATATTAAAATTTCACTCAGTAGTTTGTTTTAAGCTAGAACACTTTCATGAGTTCTTAAAGCTCAACAAGCCTCCCTCCCCCCCCCCCGAAATAGTTTTCCATAATATACGCCACTGGTTTTACACATTAATGTTATTTATCACCACAATATTTTGTTTTTCGAATGATTTTATACATATCTACTCGAAAAACATCATGTGTTTACAACGATTTTAATCGTACTTCAACACGCCCATAAAGATTACCGTACGTTATTCATATGCGTCAAATTTAATTCCTTTACAATAATAAAATAAACAGCTTTATAAAATTTCTAACATTTGTTAAGTTTGTACAAACGGCAATAGCCTAACTTAATTTAACATTGAATCCGTCTTGACAAGTACTTTTTTATGATTCAATGTTTATTGAACTTAAATTAGGGTATTGACATTTTTACAAATGTAATGCATGTATATCATATTCTTTCGGTAGATATTTGGTCTTCCGCTCGTATGTTGGTTTGATTAATTAACGCTTAGGTGACAGATACGGCCAAGTACAATGTAACTGAATCGTGTGTGGGTATATATATATATATATATATATATATATATATATATATATATATATATATATATATATATATATATATAATCCGAAAGCTTCCAAACACCGAAAATTCTAAGGAACCCGGAAGCTTCCAGACAGCAGAGCGAACATTCTTAGAATCCGGAAACTTGCAGACACCGAAATTCATAGAATCCGGAAGCTTCCAGACATCGACAATTCTATATACGGAAAGTTCCAGATCCCACAGACCAATTGAAAGCTTCTAAAGTGGCGAAACTTCCGGTATGGACATTCTTGTAGAATGCATACTCGATTATCGCCTCCTAGGCTATACCGCATAGCATGGATGGAGCCTGCACAGGCTTGACCTCTGTGGTAAAATCATGGTCATAAGTTCTGCTTCATCGATTGTTGCGGTTTGTCACGAGCCTGGCCTTTACAGGAGATTACGTACGGTACTGTCTCTTTACACCTGATCATTTGTTAAAGTGCAGTGTCATAATGTATGAAGGCTTTGATGAGGGTGAGACCGATCAGTACTGGCACACTATTGGCCGACCCCGCCCCCCTCTTTCACCCCTATGGCGATGTAGAAAGGGCGCTGTGATCGTTCCATAAACATTGTTACCGCTTCGTTACCGTGGTACCTGGAGTAGTTCAGGGTTAGGAACGACTCCTTTACTATCAGACACAGAACCTAGCCGACTAACATTGTGAGTAGAAGCAATACTGCTTATAACTTGGTGAATCTTTCTGTTCATGGTTTTTATAAGAAATGTTAATTGCTCATTTCACATAGCACTCCCATTTTACATAACAATGTGCTTTCAGAAATAATATACATCATATGATTTGAAAATGATTCAATGTTAATGATATATGAGGTTCACCGTATTGTTAGGCAAGGAATACGTCAGTGCTCCTATACAGTCTGTTTGCTTCTCATTGACCTTATTTTTAAAGCTGATTGGGGTGAAATTGTAACAAAACTTAAAGATTTATATTTCGTAATAATTTAGAGATGATTAATGATGAAAGGCAATAAATTCTAATTTTTTGTGATTTTGAAAATTTTAAACATTTAAAATTTTAGAATGACTAACTAACAGTAGCCGGTAGTCTAAGTTTCAATTATAGCCTACATACTACACACCTGGTAAATTATCTATATAAATAAGTATTATTAAGTATAACTGTAAGTACGAAACAATTTTAAACTAATCAGTTGATTTTATTCAATCCTTAGAGAAAACACAAAATTAGTGACCAACCAGAGAAATCCGACTCCAGTCTTCTCCCCCTCTTCCATTCACGTTCTGATGTACTGACGTCGCAAATTACATTGCATTACATTCACAATTACATTACACAAATTACATTCAGTCTGTCATTCAGCACAGTCAGTATTGTTTCAGTGTGATTGACGCTGGTTAGTATGGAGCTACAGCATGTCTTGTGCTGAGGTGTTGCCACTGTTTAAACAAATTTTAATCTGTGAAGGTGGTTGAAATTGTTAGGAAATAAAATATAATAAGGGTACAAAATGTCGAAACCGTGCGGTACCAAGAGTCCTAGAAATATCCTACCTAGTCATGGTTAAAAATGAGGTAGAACTCCCTATGATTTAGGCGGACTAGCACTCCGCTTGTCTGCTGGGAATGGGTGAGGGCGATGACCGCGGGCTGTGGTGGCCGTGAGGCGAGCGCCAAGTGAAAGGGAACCCTGAAGGTCCCAGGAAGAGAGGCGTGTGAAGGCCATCCTGGGGTTGCAAAATGCCTGCGAGTTTCTGAATTGTGCTGAGAGACTTGTGCAAGTAACGCGGATGGATGAAGCCACTGAGCACAAGCCTTGCGTGATTGTTTATTTGCGAAAATCAACAACGAAGTTATTGTAGTTCTGACCAAAAACGTTCGTACTAAGTCAATTACGCATATGTTTACTTTTAAAACGAAACTTAATTCTTACTTTTCCAGAATCTGAAACATATTAAACACTGTTTAATTGTATCCCAATAGCATTATGTATTAGAAGAGATTTACGAGTAAAACACCATAGAATTTACATTTATACACATGTACTCATCTTTATACTCGTTATTCCAGTTGTTCGCTTGTACAAAACAGAAATCATGCAGAGCAAGTCCCATCAAACCAGAGGAAAGTCTCAGGAAAAGGATGGACAGCATGAGAAAGTAAACAAAAACCCACGATAAGAATTCAAAAGATAAGCGTGAGTCTTGTAACCGATATGATAAAGCACAGATAAGACACCAGAATAAGTTGTGCTTTGTAAAGCTTTGGGCACAGTAAAACCATTTGTGCATTGCATCGTAACACCTTACTTTGCTGTTCGTTAAAAAGAAAAGTTTGTGTTTTTTCAGTTCTTAAAATAAACGTTGAGCACTATTATAGCACATTTATATGTTTCTATCTATTGTGATTGTGTCATGAATTATGAATATATAATAGAACGCAACTAGGTTGAAGTTGTGAAAATTGCTTTTAGATTTTTTTACGTCACACTGTGAAGAGTGTGGGCTTGCTGTACTGTAACTTAATGATAGTGATTGTTATCCCCTTATTTAATTTGGACGTATAAATTATGTATTTTATATAAAGTGGAAAAAAAGTAACTTATTCCTTCTGTACTGTTTAACTGTTTTAATACTGAGGATATTTTAAAACCTTAGGCAATGTCAATTTGACGTCATTACTTTTTTTAGTGTTGTTCATTTATCGTTTCAAATTGGGAGGTAAGGAGCAGTTTCAAATTTTCAATAGAAACAGGGGTCTAGGTACTATTGAAAACCGTTAGTACCGTCAACTTTTCTAGTACTTTATGGAAAGAGACAAACATTTAAAATTAAAACAAAAGTCCAAGTGCCTAGTCTTTTTGTTCCTCACAAGTCTTTTTGACCTTTCACAAATCTTTTGATACCTCACAAGTCTTTTCATACCTCACAAGTCTTTTGATACCTCACAAGACTTTTCATACCTCCCAAGTCTTTTGTATTCCTCACAAGTCTTTTGATACCTCACAATTCTTTTGATACCTCACAAGTCTTTTCATACCTCCCAAGTCTTTGTATTCCTCACAAGTCTTTTGATACCTCACAAGTCTTTTCATACCTCCCAAGTCTTTGTATTCCTCACAAGTCTTTTGATACCTCACAAGTCTTTTCATACCTCCCAAGTCTTTGTATTCCTCACAAGTCTTTTGATACCTCACAAGTCTTTTCATACCTCCCAAGTCTTTGTATTCCTCACAAGTCTTTTGATACCTCACAAGTCTTTTCATACCTCCCAAGTCTTTGTATTCCTCACAAGTCTTTTCATACCTCCCAAGTCTTTGTATTCCTCACAAGTCTTTTGATACCTCACAATTATTTTGATACCTCACAAGTCTTTTCATACCTCCCAAGTCTTTGTATTCCTCACAAGTCTTTTGATACCTCACAAGTCTTTTCATACCTCACAAGTCTTTTCATACCTCCCAAGTCTTTGTATTCCTCACAAGTCTTTTGATACCTCACAAGTTTTTTCATACCTCACAAGTATTTTGATACCTCACAAGTCTTTTGATTCTTCACACGTCTTTTGATAACTCACAATTCTTTTTAGATCTCATAAGGTTTCAAAATAGCCGCGGCCATACTTGCAGCGTTCGCTTTCTTGCAAAATTTGATGTCTCCATTATTCCACAACACTCGTGCAATGTACACTTTACCTAAGACGCTTAAAACAGTCATAAAGGACATTTTTTTTTACATTTTACACTTATAATGAGGGTTATTTTATAGTTCCACCAATAACGTACTATCTCGTATGAATTTGTGGTGGATGTTTTTTGTTGATTTATGATCGGTTGGGAGGCAATTTGCCAGGGCAATTGGAAATTATGGACACCCCTACTGTGTATTATGTTTTGCCTACTGAAATAAAGAGTTATCGTAAGTCATTGTTTATTTCATGTTACAGAGGCCGGCGTGGTTCTCTACTATGCCAGTGGCAGTTCCCCATGCCGTGCTGTTCTCATGTTGATAAAGGCCCTTGGAATCAAGTTAAACCTCGTTGAGCTGAACCTCATGAATAAGGAACATCTGAAGCCAGAATTCCTCAAGGTTGGTAGATTTTTTCGCTTGATCAAATGGTAATCTAAAATCGGAATGAAATTGCGACTTTTTCAAAAGCTATCTTTGAAATCTAAAATTGGAATTCATAAAAATTAAGTGCTTATTTTAAAAAACATATTACTTGGAGTAAATATTTGGAGTTCTATATACTTATGTATGATATATCTGTTAACAGGATTTCGGAAATTTGCCATCGTTATATGGTGGGGGAGGTATTATTACCACCTGACGAAGAGGATAGATTCCAATCCTCGAAACGTAGTGATATACCTTTTGTAACATATAACGATGGCAAATTGTTCGGAACCCTGTTATCCTGTCAAACTTTCCATCGTCAAATAACAAACTTTAAAACAAGAATATCTGTTAAATTTATGTAGTGGTATTGTGCAATAAAAGTTTCAAACAGTAAACAGGTAGATTACCTATATTACTAACATTTAAATGTGATAATCACTTTTTTTTTCAGATAAACCCACAGCACAATGTACCGACTTTGGATGATAATGGTTTCGCTATCAACGAAAGGTAAACCAATTCCGATGATAAAACTAGTTTTTTAAGCCTGTCTGAAGTATACAACCAGTAGCCTACCTGCTAATTTGATTTAGTGATGTTCCGAAAGTTTTCATTTACTGCAAAGGTTCCCAGTATGCAGTGGAGTCTCGCTTATCCGTTATAAACGAGTGACCTTGAGTTCAAATAAGCAAAAAAGTCGTATGATTAAACGTTAAGTAAATTACGGTTGAAAACCAAATAAATTCGTAACTTTAAACATAATCCTACCATAATATTGTTTTTTAATTAGTAACTTAAGCATGATTTATAATGAAAAAACTAACAATTTTATTGTATGAGACAAATCTGTTGAAGTTCTTAATTTAAATTTTCGATTGAAAAAACTATCAAGTAACACTTAGCGTTGGGTATACACTATTTTAAACTGGAGCGTTACAGTATTGCCTGTAACATTTAAAACTAAACTATTCGTCTACACATCTTGTCAACCTTTTATACGAAGCATCGAATTACATTAAGTGTCGGATAAGTGAAGTTCGGATTAGCAAGACTCTACTGTATAAAAATTACCAATACATTGATTTTAGAAGACCATTATATCTGAGCTGATTGAAAAATTATTAATTTTTTGTCTAAAATGTTAAATTATATTAGAAGATACAAAGAATATACAAACATTCAAACTCTATATAAACCTCAATGATATGATTGTGTGAACCTCAAATCAGAAACTATGGGTTGTTGTTTTTTTTAATTCTTCAGAAGTTTGTCTAAGTATTTTTGTAAATTACATTAGTTGATAAATTCATAAAATGAATTTTGTACAAAGTTATCTTAAATAACAATTTTAATGATATTTTTAAAACTCAATTCTAAATTTTACACTGTTGGAATATTTATTTTGTACAGTATTCTTTTCACTCAAATTGATTCATCCATGCATTATGGTTAAGGTGCAATCTCTATGGTACACAAAGATCTCAGACTAAATATAAGTAATCGTACGTTGGAATTTGTAGTTATTGGAATTTCTCTGTAACAGTCGAGCCATTCTCACCTACTTGGCAGAGAAGTTTGGCAAGGATGATTCTCTCTACCCCAAGGATGTCAAGAAGAGCGGCCCTTGGTTAACCAGAGGCTGTACTTCGACATTGGCACTCTCTATCAGAGATTTGCAGACTTGTATGTAAGTAAAGTCATTTTTATTTACTTCTTCTATAGTTAAATTATGCTATAGACTTACGCGTGTCACAACGTCCTAGTATGATTTGTTTATTTTAACCTAGTTTGTAATTATGTTTAGGCTAGTTATTCACTTGAAGAAGAGATCAGATTGCAGATTTCGAAACGTAGTCTAACTGAATTTTGTATCAGTGAACGATGTTAAATGTCCGCAAAAATAAAAGTTTCTTTCACAATCCTTGCATCGTCCAAAAACAAACTTCAAATAAAGAACATATTGTTATTGTCTTTTTTATCAAAATATGATTTAAATAAATTAAGTGGCATAGTCTATTAATGGTTGTGTCCGATAAAGATAGGGTGTGTTGACACCCCCGTGTTATTTGCAGTTCCAGATGTACTGTACAATGAAACGAAGTGTACCTTAGATAGTGAAGTGTTGCAATTTAAATTTTGTTTTTAATTCTACTGACCAAAACATATGTTCAGTACCCCATAATGTTCTTCGGCGCATCCTTCAATGAGGAGAACAAAAAGAAGTTGGACGATGCATTCGGCTTCCTGGACAAGTTCCTGGAGGATAGCACTTGGGTGGCAGGAGACGCGTACACTGTGGCTGACTACGCTATCGCTGCTTCTGTCTCCACTGCTGACGTATGTACCCTTCATGAGTTCGATTTTTAAGGAACTTAAGTAACTAAAATGTGTATAGTTAAGTTGAGAAGCTCTACATGTGTCCTAAACACATTTTTTTCTAATATAGATTGCTCTTATAAACCAGTCATAAACTAATGTAAATTTACTTATAAAAACTAAGACACAAAGCATAGCAGAATTAGTATATGAAAAGCACCATGTATATGAAAGGTCATAAAAATATTTATCTATATATAACATTCCATTATAAAAAATATAACAGCTTTTAAAATAAATATAACATATAGATATATTAAAATATTGAAATACATTTTTTCAAAGAAGTTATCTTAAAGAACTGTGACTCTTGAGTTTTCAAAAAAAAAACTAATCACCTCAATAGCATTTCCATATTTTTTATTCGACTGTTTATACTTTGCTATGGATTGCAAAAATCAAAATTATCCTTGTACTATAGTAAATTTCGATTTATCTTTAACAAACCTATTGTATTTGTTATTTGTGTTTTATTTAATCAAACTTTAATAGATCCAATACCATTTCAGTAAGAATCGGAAAGTAAGACCTTTATTTCAAGGTTATATTGAAAATTATACAAGAATATTTAAGTAGGACACAACAGTGTACGTTTCTTTTAATTTTTTTTTCAAATTTAAACAGAGTACATTATACAAGCTTGAACGCATGATACGGTAATTTGTTTTCAATGTTGTACTTTTGTGTTCTAATTATTCAAAAGATGTGACGCTTTCATCTAAGGTCCAAAATTTAAAAAAATTTAATTTTAAAACTTTTGTCTGATTTACAAATCGTAGGCTATGACTCTTTAGTTTTCAAAAAACATTAACGAACTACCTCAACAGCACCACCTTGTTTTTTCCTGTGGTTACTCTTTGCTGTGAATCGCAAAAATCGAAATAATCCTTAGTAAAATGTAGATTTATCTTTAATAAACCTATTATTTTTATAATGAAATATTCAAACTTTAATAGATTCGATATTCAAACACTTTTCAGTAAGAATCGGAAATTTAAGACTATTGTTCCAAGATTATTTTAAGAGTTCCGCCAAACGTTCAGATCCTGAAGTCCGCACCTCCATCGAACTGTGCAACATTATCCTAACTCTGCAAAATAAAATGCAAGAATATTTAAGTAGACCACAACAGTATACATTTGTTTTTTTTCCCAAATTTTAACAGAGCACGGTAATTTGATTTCAACTGTTGTACTTTTGTGTTTGTAATTATTCAAAATATGTGACATTTTCATCTAAGGTCCCAAATTTTAAAAATGTTGTAAATTTTAAAAGTTGTGTCTGATTTACAGATTGTAGGCTATGAGGTCGACAAGTTCAAGAACGTTGCAAAATGGTTCGCCAAATGTCAGTCGAATCTGCCAGGTTATGCTGAAGGAAACAAGGCCGGACTTCAAGTTTTCAAAGGCATGTATGAGGCATTGACCAAGAACAAGAAGGCATAAGTGTACGCGCACCAAAGAGAGTTTCTGACTGATTAATAATATTTTTTTTTAGAGTTACTCTAACACAAGCCTACATCTATAGGTACACATTTTCGTCATTATTAGGTTACATCACTTTTGTTATTTACTATCCTCAAGTAAAATATGTCAACAATGTTTATCAATTAAAAATGTTAAACATTGCTCTGTTTTTTTATTTAAATTAAATTTACCTAAAAGTAACATTATCCTAACAATTGGAGTTCCAACATTCAATCCTAAAAATATTTTCAAAACGTAGTAATATTTCACAATTTGGAGTTTTATAATTACTACGTATCCGACATAGTGTTTTTGAAAATTTAGAGGAAAGAAAAGGAGTCCTTCCCAAGAAATGTTTATCCAATCGGTGATGGAAATGGACAAGGTGGGTAAACTCTCTTAGCCTAGAAACGGAGAGCCAATTTTAATTTTACAAGCATTATTACAATTTGTCATGACCTAAATGTGGTTAAGTTGTTTTGAATGTTTTCATAGTTAATTTGTTAACTGAACCATTCGTTTAAATTCTTATAAAGACAAAAATACTAACATTGTGTTATCAAATATCACTGTACAAAATTAAGTACTTATCACAATTTATCAAACAAAGTCCTGCTAAGGAACTAAGAGACAATGAATTTTTGGTTAGTCTTTTTACATCTTGAACTTCAAAGAAATTAATCTAAATTAATCACTGATAACAATAGAAGTGTAATGGTGTAAAGCTTTAGCCAAATTGAACACCGTGAAGTTATTTATGAGGAAAAACATATAAGACTGTGACGTCGGGGCCCATGTTCCCCGCCGTCTGGAAGTACTGGAGGGGGAGGTCAGCAAGGTGAGCGCCCGAGGCGGTGTGTACGTGAGAGGACTCCGGCGCGAGCGGAACGTCCGAGCTCCCTGAGGGCCGATCTAGTGTAGGGCTTAGCCTAGTGATGGTCGTGACGCGTGGTGTCCGTGGGTTCGGAAGTGTTGTCGTTTAAATAAAGTTGCCTGTTATCTGAGCTGCGTTTGATTCCTGAGTACACCCCCTTCGCCCCAGCTGAGCAGGAGGCGTGACAAATTGGTGGAGGCAGCCGGGTATCCTGAGGTGATCCAGAACCAAAGACGGATTAACGATCCCAGGTTAGTAATATAATATTTAATAGTAATATAATATAATATAGTGAATATATTTCTTTTTAAAATTCGGATTGTTTTTTTTTTTAAGTAAATTGATTAAGTTGAAAAAGAAATGTAGATTGAAAGAACAAGAGAGAAAGTTAGTTTTTGATCCAAATAATTGTAGTTACCTTTTGAAAGCAAAGTGTAATCTGGAGTAAATAATTTTATTTGTTTTCTCGTAGCTTGTAAGCCGAACATAATTTTGTAGTTGTTGTAAGAGTAGCCTACTTAGCAGCCACAGTGGCGTCGAACCAAGGTACCGGTAAGGGAGGCAACCTACCCGTGATGTAAACAAAGCTGTTTTCTTTTTATTGGTGAATAGAATAATTTTGAGAAATAGTTTTTGTCTTTATAAAGTAGTTAAAAAAAAAAAAAAAAAAAAAAAAAAAGAGAGCTTGTCCATGGGTAGGCCAGGTCAAACCCAATTGGTACGACGACTGTCGCGGCATTGATATGTTGTGGTGTTTTTGAATAACCCTTGTGTTCAGGGGAATATGTATATTTAAATTGTTGATTTTATTTGGATTGTGATTGTGATTTTGATTTTGTTTTGATTTAATTTTGTTTCTGATTTGGTTTTTTTATTTAAATCTTAATTCGTGATAGGGTGGAGCAATCGTATGTCGTCCCCAAACATCAAGTTTAGTGTAAAAACAAGAAGTCAGTCAAGGCTGACATCAGTTAGTGAGGTTCCCGAAGACCCAGGACAACCCCAAAGACATCTTGAGGAAGCAGGAACCGTAGCTGAAGTCGATTTAATTCCCCTACCTGGTAGTGGTCCTGACGGTGAAGAGGAAGTAGATGCTATGGCTGAAGCCAGGGGGCCTGTTATTTACTCCAGGAAAGTTCAGGGGCGGAATGGAGGACAACGTGGAGGAGTATCTAGCCCAATTTGGGAGAGTGGCAAAGGCCAATGGCTGGAACGAGGATAAGATGTTGGTTATTCTCCCCTGTTACCTGGAAGGGGCAGCTTCTGAAATGGTACGAGAACCTAGAGCAATCTTTAGGAGCCAATATCACCTGGGAGCGGGTAAAGAATGGAATGAAGGATACGTTTCAAGCAATCGCTTGGGATGAACAGATGGAGTTCCGACTGCGGATGCGGATGCAAGGGGAGGAGGAGCCCGTAGAATCGTAATGTACAAGATGTGTTAAAATTTATGTTCAAAAGTGGACCCCGGAATGAACGAGAGAACTAAGATCAAAACATGTTTTAAGAGGATTAAGGCCATCTCTATTGGAGAAGAAAGTGATGGTGATGACCAATGACACTCTAGAAAGCCTACTGGCTAACGTAAGGAAGATCCAGACCGCACGTTTCATGGCTGGACAGCGGGTTAGACCACCTACTGGGGGAAGTCTCATCAAAGGCGACAACTACAGGGAACGCCCAGTCAGCCATCCAAGACGGAAAGGACACAGGAGCTAGAAAGCAAACTAGAAAACTTAACATCTGAATTTGCCAAGTTAAGCATGCGTCTTCTAGAACAGCAGGAGAAGAATCGAGATACACGAGGCCGCATGACTGAGAACAATAAGCAACAGCCAAGGGTTCAGTTCGAAGTTCCGAGGGAAAGAAGAGCACAAGATGGTGAACAGTAATGGAAGGTGGAACCGAGGGAGAGCAAGAGGAGCCTACTCCACCTCGAATCGTGGAAGAACTAGTGACGGTCGAGTGATATGCTACCAGTGCAATAGACCCGGTCATTATGCTGTTGCCTGTCGCTCAGGAAATCAGGGAAACGACAGAGGGGAACCACTAAATCAGGGAGCGAGTGGTTTCCGCTAGAATGAGCTCCCAACAACAGAGGATGAGCGTCTTGTGCCAAGAACATGAGCGCCGAGAATGGTATGACACATGGAGGAGATACAACCGTAATCCACGCCATGAGTATCGCCGTGGAGATTTTACCCACGCTATACCCAAGGAATTCCCTCGTCCCGAGGCCAGTACTGTTAGAACCGTGGGAGTATTGGAAATAAAAGGAAAATTAAATCAGAGGACAATGCCAATAATATTAGATACTGGGCCTGTGTGAGTTGTGTTGATGAGAATCTGGTAGCCAACGTGAGAGGACAGGATTAAAGCAGTACAAGGAATGAATGTTAAGACAGCCACCGAGGAGCCAGTACAGATTTTGGGTAGAATAGAAATTAATCTTAGAAATCAGCCACTGTGTGATATTGTTCCCCCAGTGTTTGTGGCCAAAGGAGGTGGGTGACTGTTTGTATCCTGGGTAACGATTTCCACCTGAAGTTTGGTACAACAATAGATTTCTCGAGGAGAAGAGCCCAATTTATAATCGCCAACGGAAGAAAAATCTCAGTAGATTTCCTCAGCGCGGAAAAAGACGCCAAGTATTTGCGTCCACCTCCAGACCCCTCGTGGTTGAAGCACATACAGTTTGAAGAAAGACAACAGATACAGGCGAGAGTAATATGTGATGATTCTACTGAACTCCCTCCAAGAAGTCAGAGACTCCTGAAAATTAAGTACGAAGGTTTGTTGCCCACTTTAGGAGTTATGGAACCAAAGGAAGGAATATTTAGAGAAAAATCTGTTCTAGTGCCCTACGGATTGACTCACGCCGAGCCACCTAACCAAGTAATTGGTGATGAATCTGGTAGATGATAAAAAGTGCCTACAAAGAGGCGAAGTGTTAGTAGAGGTATATGAAATTTGTGAACTGCGAGAAGAACCGACCAGCGAAGTCGAGGAAGTGCTGGAGAGAGTTCAAGAAGTGCCGTGAAGACGTACAGAAGATAGTCAGCGGTACACAGAAGAAGCAGAAACAGAGGTTTGATAGGACCCATCGACATGTGGAAATTTGAACCAGGGGAACAAGTAATGGTGTGGACTCCCATTCCGCAAGAAGGGTAGATCGACTAAGCTGCTACACAGATGGTATGGACCATACCAGGTCGAGGCTAAGCTATCGGACGTGAACTACGTGATACTAGTCACCAAAGGAAAGAAGCCTCCGTTCCAGGACACAATTCACGTTAGTCGGCTGAAGCGGTACTACCCTAGGACACTGTGAGAGGGTTATGGTAAACAAAACAAAAAAAAACAAAACACAAAAATGGACTAAAAGTAGTTGTAAATAATATTTAGTAAAAGGTAGATTAATAATTATTAATGTAGGACCATGTTCAATTTTTGGACTTTCCAATTTATTGTGAATTGTAGTGAGTGGTAGTAAAACCTTAACATTAGTGCACGAAATGAGGAACTCATGACGGTGTGCTTCACGACAATAAATAGCCGGTGAATGAACTATGAACGTGCCGTCAGCAAGATCAAAGTTCGAACGGAAGGGAGAGTGTGACGACCTTGCTGAGGACAATTCGTTCGGTTAGTGTCGGTGTCGCGTGGACATAAGTGAACTGAAGACAACCTGAGTCCCATAATCGTGGTTCATTATATATATTCATGTACGTTTATTCTCAGAACTGATTTAATAATTTTCAAATAATTGCTATTTATCGTACAGTGTTTAACATTTTATTTCTTGTTTAATTGTGTTACTTGTGTGTGTACCTAAGTCCTGACAGAGACAGGAACGAGGTGAGCGGCTAATGGAATACCAGACAGCGGTGATGTATCTAGTTACGTGTAAGTGTATTTTGTTTGCAGTCGCAGTTACCGGGATGCACAGCGACACCCGGGTGCCGATATCTGTAACTACAGGGGTGTACTGGAAAGAGATACCCGAGATGGTGATGTATGAGTCATCAGTTCCTCTAGTGTATCAAAGTGTGTTGCCAGAGGTCGATTATGGCTCATTTGTCACTGCCACAGAATAATGGTTTTTGTAACAGAGTATTAAATGATCCCCAATGTTTGTTGTTCGCATGGAATTCTTCAGGCCGATAAAAGAATAGGACAGCAAGTGAAATGGCTGAACTCGAGCCTCAGTGGGAAATCCGATGTATATGTAAAGTCTAATAGTATGTCTGCTAGAGTCCAGAGGAGTTTAAGTGTGATAGGAGATTTTCGCCCATTGGTGCTGTGGAGTAACGACTAAACGACAGTTAAAACCTTTATTCACTAATCAATATTTTAATGTCAAAATTTGAAAATAGCTTAAGTGAGCAAGTAACTGAAGCCTTTTCAGAAATAGAGAATGTCAATTTAGGTATGAAGAATTACAGTGCAGAAGTAGAGAGGACCTTCGCACGTGTCGTGGATGTTGGCGTTAACATAACCAAGTTAATCGATCGATTTCAGAAGCAGAATTCACAATCGAACAGAGAAATGATCACAAGAGTTTTAGTTTGTTACAGGTGAGCGCGCACCATACAGTACGTCAGTTACAATTGTTACAACTTGTTACACGCCTAGAGATATTGAGTCAATGTCGAGAGGGGAAGATCCCGAATTCTATAATAACTGTAGATAAGCTAAGAGAGGATTTAACAAAATTGACAGTTGCATTAAAAGTGGACAGCTATGACCTAGCGATACCAGTGGAGGAAGTGTTCTAAATACCTTAAGTTAGAAATAGCCTGATTGTGTAATTTCTGGTAACTCAATCTTAATAAATTTGCAGATTCCAATCAAGAAACTTACGTCCCAATGGAAATTGTACACCCCTTTAATAAATACCTTTTTGCATGGAATAACCAGACTTGTACCATTAAGCAGGAAACGTCCATTTTTGGTTAACAGTGAAGACAGTATGGTAGTGATACAGGGAGCAGCCTTGCAGCACTGTCAGCCGAAATATTAATCCACTATGCTATGTCCCTAGATACGCCGGTGATGTCTGTGTCCGGATCACGTTGCCCTAGAAAAACATTTATGGGTGCGACCATACAAGAGCTGAGCTCACTATGTGTATTTTCATGTGTATCAGGTGACGTGCCACTTATCACCCAGATAGACGACTTCACCTATGTACTAACCCATATTGTTGAGCATTTAGAGTTTGTGTGCAGATACACTTCGAACACTACAGTTAAGATAACAGAGCGTAAGAGCCTGGGTGGCACTACACGTGAGAGTGCCGTGTAATTGTAGCTTAATCGCTGACTCCCACATTTTGGTTTCAGAAAGCTATCCGTGTAGACAGGAAAGCGGATAAGTTTAGCTGTGGCACATATACTTCCAGCTTCGTGGTCAAAATTAAAAACTTTGAAAATCACCTCTAAAATGAATCATGTTTCCATCAGTTTCGAGACACTAGACGAATGCTTAGACCAACGAATGGCCTAGTCAGCTGCCGCACTGGAATTTATCTTTTTCAGAACATAGAAAGTTAGAGAGCCCGACGCTTAAGGTTTTTGTCAGTGGAGAGGGACATGTATACATCACTGTCAGCCGTGCTGCACTCCATTTATTTTTGTTTGCTAACCATAATTGTTGTGAGAAATCCCCATCTAGTAGGCTTAGGTATAGGAGCATTTGTGAGAGCAGAAAATGAAATATTCTCCCCGAATCAGGAACAATTTATTGTGGATTTATTTTGTGGCATCTATAATAATATTGGTTCTGATTGGTTGTCGGTACGTCGTGGGATTATGGGGTAAACTGGAGATCCAAGGTATCGAGACGAAAAGGCGACGACATAGCGATGACCGCCAAACGTGACGTCAGAGACGATGGCTTGCCAAGAACTTACCTATCACGGAGGTCGATGGAAGGAGCTGAGAATCACTCTTGAATGGTGGGACCAAGTTCGTGATCAGGTATAAAGGATGCCCAGGTAATCGTTGTAACCATAGGTAAACTTCGAGGTAAACTGTATAACTGTGAACGTTATAGTGTATGATTAATAAAATGTAATAAAATATATTATTTCAGGAGATTATTGTTATCATGAATTCGTAAAACATGTAAGTCCAGTGTGTGAATGAAAATGTGGGGAGTGTGAAAGTTTGAATGAAAAAAAAAACCGAGTGGCCACTCAGAGTGAATGTGAGTGAATGTGAGTATTAGCTAATATAAGAGTTTATATTTCAAAACTGTTTATTATGATTGACTAGGTGAAAATACATGTTCTGTTTTCAGCGGTACGTATACATACGCCAATATCAGCGTGGAATGATTAGAAGTTGATTTTGACTAATAATAATAAATTGTAAACTCATAATTAATTCTGTAAATACAGGGGACCCTTGAAATAGTTTTAGAATTCCTAGATTTGGTTAAGACTTAATGTTTAAGAGGATTGGTACGTCGCAATGAACATAATAATTTGTTAGTAAAATATAATTGCCTATTGTATTATAACACTGATGTAAAACAGTTAATAATAATTTATTTGTTCTTCCAGTTGTCATTAACGTAATTATGAATTAAGCGTTGACAAGTTAGTTTCTAAGATTGTAACACTGTATACGAAACCAAATGTTGTATATGGTTATGCTAACCAATGTTAAAAATAAGTAATTGCCTTTTGTAATTTGTTTGTAAATTGGGGAATAAAAATAATCAAGTATTAGCTTGTCAATGCATACAAAGTAACTTATAAGATGTTCGGGTATAGTCAGCTATTAACATATTCTTGTGTGGTGTTGAGGTAGTTATGTTGAAAGGTAGTTAGATGTGTAGTAAAGAATAAAATTTAAGAGATAAAAGCTTTGTAGAAAAACGAAGTCATTTCATGCTAAGTCTTAGAGCACCGGTGGGAAGTCCAGTAGCTCAGAGCCAGGCCGGTGACCCGAGAGGTCAGTTGACCAGAGAGGCCGGACGGCTACTGCTGACCACAGCTACTTTTGTCACGTAGACACTGCCGCTGTGCACAACTTCAGTTACAAAACTTTGTACCACCCTCTTGCACTGTAAAATATCTGTATCCTGTAGTACATGGTTACGCTTATAATGTCCTACTATAGTTTTTTTCACTTGTCTATGTTAATGAGTAGGAAGATGTCAAATAACTAGAATAGCCTTGTCGTGGACTTATAATTACAATTGTTTAGTTTGGTCCCTATAATAATAACCACTTTGTAAGGTTATTTTCTATAAAAAAAAAAAAAAAAAAAAAAAAAAAAATGTTTTGCAATAGTAAGTTATAGTATGGGTAGATAATAAGGATTAATGTACTAGTTAGTAATTTGGTAAATAGTCTGATAATAATATTATCATGTTTGAATTGGAATATCGTCATTGTATTAGATCATAAGAAAGGGCAATATAGAGGATTAATATATTTTGTTTTGTATGACTCGCACAGAACAGTCTCTGCTTGAATGGTTCGGAATGTGTCATGAACTCATCTATTCATATACAATTATAATTTCTCGCTTCAAGTAGTTATAAAAGACATGTAAAGATGATTAATGTATTTTAATATAAAATTGTCGAATATACCTACACGTAAGGATATATGTATAATATAAGGAATGGACACCACCGCGGGTATTTAAGAGTAAGTTTATATGAACTAATGTTTTCTGTCAAATAAATGCGATTACACCAATAGCAAACATTGCTAACTAGAGTAGGTAGATAGGCTCTCGTAGGACAACATGTTTTTTGTAGAAGGCAAACCTTTGTGAGGAACGATTCATTGCCTGTTGCTGGAATAACATTAAAATTAATAAACTTTCCCTGGAAATGTATTAGTGAAGCGGTACCGATGGGAGCGAACGACTGAGGCTCGTGATTCGGCCGTCCCAACGCCAGAGACTTTATGTGTGATCGAGCCGTCCCAACGCCAGAGACTTTATGTGTGATCGAGCCGTCCCAACGCCAGAGACTTTTATGTGCCAGTGTAAATGACTGTCCCTGAGAAGTGGCTGCCGCTGTGTCGTTGTTCCCCATGTGTTTCCCTCCACATCTAAAGACAAATATTGACTGTTGGAGAACCCCGACCGCTAGCCACACTGTTAGCGATACGCGGCGAAACGTGAGGGTAGACGCCATGGTGACTTGTGCACGTGACCCAGCCGCCCAGCTGAACACAACCAAGGGACACAGCTGCCAGGGCCTGGAAGAATGAAGAAGACGAACTCCTAGAGGGCAATCCACCCCAACAACCACCCTTAATTTGGCTGGGGGTGTGTGACGTCGGGGCCCATGTTCCGCCGTCTGGAAGTACTGGAGGGGGAGGTCAGCAAGGTGAGCGCCCGAGGCGGTGTGTACGTGAGAGGACTCCGGCGCGAGCGGACGTCCGAGCTCCCTGAGGGCCGATCTAGTGTAGGGCTTAGCCTAGTGATGGTCGTGACGGCGTGGTGTCCGTGGGTTCGGAAGTGTTGTCGTTTAAATAAAGTTGCTGTTATCTGAGCTGCGTTTGATTCCTGGAGTACACCCCCTTCGCCCCAGCTGAGCAGGAGGCGTGACAAGACTTTGTAATTTTGAAGCGTTTTGTTTGTGAAAATGAAAGATCAATACCTGAAATTAAATAAATATTGAAGTTGTTTTTACTCCCAAGAAATAAAAAAGTATTTGTAGGAAACTGAAGAAGACACAAACGTTAAAAATCTGTAACAGTTTAAATATTACTGAACTAAACATGTGAAGTCACTATAATTCAACCACAATTTACAAGATACAGAGGTCATCAACTTGATCTTCGAGATCTACAAGAACGTCAAGATTTTCGAGAACATCTAGAGCGTCAGGAATCAACTCAACTTGTCCAACATGACCATGATGATGACAAATCACATAATAGTAATTAGATATATAGAGAGCAACGATTTTAAAAACAGAAAAAACTTAGTTTTTCTTTCATTATATCAGGAATTCCCCCTAAGAACGAAATTGGTCCATCATCCGAGACATTTTATTCTGGAGACCAACAACGAAGATATTAAGAAAGTTAAAATACCCGATATTTTTCAGACTATATTTTTGCTTGACACACCATCAAAACATGAAAATCATACATCAACACAGCCAACCAGATATTAAAGGTACTAAAAGCTTCGATTTCAGCCAAATAGCCAACGCACATATGACTGGGTGAGACGCTGATTTAACTATATTTATGTTTCTGATGGTTTATTTTAAGATAACCCTAAAAAATATGCCCCTAAAAAAGAAATTACAGTTCGATATTTTAAATCCTTTCATTACCTCACTTTGTCTCCGCCAAAAATTAGTCGCTGTCCATTTCCTCTAAGAGGAAATTTCACTATTGATTTAATGAAAAACTAGGTCGCATGCAAACTAGCTCTCGGTCCTGGAATAATCGATAATCAATCTGATACGTTATCGCGTAGACCGATCCAGCAGGTGTTTTGTACGAATATTAAAGCACTATGGAATTGTAAAATAAAATTATCATTAATTCCATACATTTCTGAACTTGATGACTGTTTTGAGATGTGTGTAGGTTAGTTTTCTGGTACAGTCAAATACTAGTTGGCAATTATCATTATTGATCTTAAAATGTAATAAATCAAAACTATAACTCTTGTTTTACAGAATCCTGAAGAAACTGCTTCTTCAAATTAAATGTAAGCTTTTATTTTGAATCTAATTTAAAAACTATTCTATGCAGTTTTTTGTGAACGAAATCTTATAACCTCATATTAGCTTAGAGGACAAACCATACTGAAAAGTACATTTCATTAAAAGTTTCCAAAGTAAACCTATTACGTGCTGAGATTGCATTTACACGAGAGCAAAAAAGCACACGAAATCTGTTAAAATATTATTTGATATTTCATAGTTTAGTAAGTAATTCTTAAAAAAGGAAACGTAAAACTATTTTATAATTCAATAAGGTGTAAAGATCAGCAGTTTTAACATAAGGCCTTCAAAATAAATACGAATTCTCAAGAAATACCCTTTGATATAACCTGTATCCTACCTAATAAAGTCTGAAACAGCCAGTTCTTCGATTAATCAAGAGTAATGAAAGGGTCATTGCCACCGATATTCCCGAGTGAGAATGTACATAAGTTTTTAATGAAACCATTACGAGGTGCCATTATACCGGTTGCCATTATACCAGGTACCAACCAGCAATACCAGGTAGCAACCAGCAGGTACAGGGATTTAAAATGTTCCTGTGATGTGGTCATGAATCAAAAACCCAAAGAACAAATTTACTCTTGGATCAAAACTCCTGAGTTGTCTATGAATTAACTAGTGACAATAAATGTGTGTTTACATTAATGTTTAGTTTGTTTATTTATACATAGAAATAAATAAATTTAAAAGAATTAACTTATAGTTTTTATGTTAATAACAACTAAAAGGTACATAGTTGTGGAGTTTTTGAGCCCAACTGCAAATTAGAACATTCATAACTCGAAGGTTTGCGAAGTCTAAATCAACCAGGGGTAAAAGTGAATATCCAATTTTTATACAATGTAAGTTCAAGTGTAATTTTTTGAACATTTAATTGGCTGAGCATTAGCGAAGGCTGGAAAATCCATCTCTGTCTGTCTGTCTGTTTATCTATTTGTCTGTCCTCAAGATAACGAGCTGAAACTATAGACTTTAAATTGCATGAAACTGCATTTCTATATTAGAAACGCTGAATTCGATTGGAGTGCACATCATTCCATGAAATTTGGCTGAGCGTTTGTGAATATTTTTACATTTTTTCTTTGTGTAACTATGAAGGCAACGAGAAAATAGCAGAGAAATACGTTTGTAAGCAAACTCAATATAATTTCATGAGAGTTTAGCATC
>NW_025784278.1:0-28133 GCF_021130785.1 Homalodisca vitripennis
AAAATAATTGATATTAAAGTAGTTTTCGCTTTACCTGAATGAAGATATTATTCATTAATGTATAATTATAAATAATTAATGTAAATACAATATGAAATATATTAAAATATAGTAGAAATTTCCTATTACTGCGTTTAGATAGAAAATAGTTTGAGAAAATCAGTGGTATAACGTAAAAAAGAAACTTTAAGTAGATAAAAAGTGGAGTAATATGTTTTAAAATAATCGGAAATGAATTAGTACACGTTTAACGTAGCTGTAAACAGTACCATTTAAGTGATCATGTTTAATTGTTATTAAATATTAGAACCTTTACGGCGTGTGTGGTTTACTTCAGGTTTTAATAAATGTGTTATTTATGAAACTTCACCATTGGAAGCCACTTAAGATGTAATGAGGTGGCATGTATAACATATAATGGTCGCAAAACGCTAAATTTTACGTAGTTTTGATTATAAAACTGTAAAACGGTAAGATTATAATTCAATGTATTTATTTCTAAGACATTTTCAAATTTAATACTTGTTTGTACCTGGCGACTAATGTATAGACTATGAGCAGATTCTTTGGTTTTACATTTTTCTTTCCCCCGAACCAACAACAACAATATATAGAAAAACTTGTCGCTTTGTTCATTATAAGTATGTACTAGAGTGTAAGTTTATGTTTCTGGATACAGTTTAATAATCAACTTCATCTATAGATATCTTTGTGAACAATGAGGTATACACTCCATTAGTACCAAGTTTATTGTAATAAACTCATCCCCTGAAGTGGATTAAATATGATCAATACAAGTTACACAAAGTTGATATAATCAAGGTCAAAACCACGAGGATATGAACTTTAGGAGAGACCATAAGGTGACTAAACACAACACCGAACAAACTTGGAACCTGAACCGGACATACCTCTACATAACAAGTTGTATTGATGTAGGCATTTATGACAACTAGTTAATTGTTTATATAGGACTCTGAGTTTGAAAGAAACTTTCTTTCTGGTTTTTGCTGTCAGTGAACATGTGGTTGAGCACTTAATAAATCTGTGTTGTGTCTTTTATTTTACATACGCTATAATATTGCCATGCTTTAATAATAAATTATCAATTCTCATAAAATATTAAACAAAATACACATACAATGTAATCTTTGAGTATTCCCATTTGTTTCTCGTTTTAACTCAACTCTAGATTTTTCATTGCATTTGCAAAATGAAGGACATTCTGGTAAATGAATCAGTGTCAACCTAGTTTGGAACAAACAAGTTGTCATTACTCTATGGGAAAACCCATGTATTCTGATGGGCGACATATCAGAAGATAAAACCCAAAATAGAAGATATAGGACTAATGTCATCACATGGTTTATCATGTCATTTTAAACATTTCACAATAATTTATAGAGCACGCATTAACTGTATATGTGTAATGTATAAAATTTAATAAACAAAGTTTTATACAAAAAATCCTATTTCAACTTCGTTATTAAAATGAAACCTAAAAATTGATTTTTTTTAACTTGTTAACTTTCTGTTTATTATAAAAACATATTTTAATGATACAGGTGTTTACTTGGCGTCAGTTTGAAATTGATTTATCTTCGTAGAATATCACACAAAGATCTAAAGACTTTACTTATCTTTAAAACCTTAAATGTTTTTACATTTCCAGGTTCTCTTACAAAATTTTTTAGTTTTTTAAATCCTAAATTCTAATTAACCAAGAGGATAAATTGCGAGTTTACCGTACACTTTTGGTTGTTAACAATTTTTTCAATTTGTATCTTACGTTTTACTTCTTTAAACACTAAACAAATATTTTCACAATATTAAATTGCATTCAATTTTGTTCTTACATGTATTGAAATATTAGTTTACAGTAGAAACAACAATAAAATGGTTTATCCTATTTCAGAATGTTGCAAAACTTATAGCTTGATAACGCGCCTTATTCCTAAATTTTGTGCAGAAGCAAAAGTAATATCGAACATTAAAGATTCTCAAATACAAGGGAGCGTTGAAAGTTTGATGATATTGCATTCAATATAGTACTGAGCATAATAACACTTTTCCAATCATTCGATGTAAAGACAAAATTAATAGCTACAACATATAATTCTACACAAAATAAACGCGTTCCATTTTCAACTATGCATAGTTATTTTTTATATTACCCAATAACGGTCTTGCACCATTTTTGACAACAGGTGTCGGCAAAAATGAATCCTTGTTTAGAGACGTTCCCAAATTAGTTGCTGTTGCTAGCATTGCATTTTCTTGGAGACAGAAAAGTGTTTTCCTCAACAATTAAAACTCTTCTATATAGGTTTTGGAGAGAAAATTGAATAACCTAGCAATTATTTTTGTGCAGGGCACCTCAGCGAAAATCTTTATTCTAAATGAACTTGTTAGGATTCTGTGCTCTTGAAAATTAATTTTCTTTATTCTTTTTAACTTCATCGTGCTTAAACGCTATGGTTTTATTCGCGACTTATTATTTATCATAAAAAAGTGTTGTAATACAAGAATGTTAAACTGATCTGTAATTTAATTTAATTGTTTCTATTAAAATTTAGTTGTCTTTGTAAAACCTGTTGCGTTAATTGCATATTTTACAGTATGTACAATGGGGGGAGCTTAACAAGTGGGCGTATTTTAAACAGAACCAATCGTTCTGTGAATAAAATTGTTATGGAGAATTAATACGACATTAGATAACTGACTCAAGAGATATCTAAAACGGCCCTATTTCCGCTGTTATTAAAATAGTCATACGGGCCACCTTTCACCGTATTAAGTAATGTATTATAATTTCTCACTTTTAAAATAGGCTCTACGGTACTTCTATATCTTAAAAACGGTCTAAAAATATTTAATGTGTGTTATAAATAACATCGTTCATGGGCTACTCTATTTAAATAAAATGAGAAATTTTTTGCAAGCAAAATACAATTCTATTTCATTGTCATGCAGTGATTTAAACGCTATGTTTATGATGCAAATAGGACTTCATACTTTAGAACCTCACAAAATAGCGCTACTTTAACATCTTAATAGTCCCAATTATTTTGTAAATGAATTAAGGAGATTTAGGAATTGTCTTTCCACTGACCATCAATTTGTTATACAACTGTGGGATATGTTGGTGTGTCATTTTAAATAAATTGGATGTGGCCACATCTGGATGATGTAACAGTTGTTCCGACTCAGGAAATGGTTAATGCTTGCATGCTGAGATGTAACTCGCGGTAAATCGGGGTTGTGTAGCAATTCCAAAGTTTACAACGTATAGTTTTGAGTCATTTGTATGTGATATGAGTGAATACAAAGGTTGGTACTATTGTTGTTTCGAATTGCAACTGAGTATTGACATTTTTGCACAGTGGATTAGTAGTTTTACAATATGTAATATTTAAAACAGCTAATAAAGGGTGTGCGAAAATCTATAATTTTCTAAATTGTGTGGTTTTTTATTTAATAATAAATAATATACTGTATTTTGAATTAGAATTTCTATTGCATTAATATATCGACTTTTTAAAAGTTCTAATAACTCGCATTGATAATAGTTAAGGTTGAAGAGCTGTGGTGAGGGGATATATTTTTGAAAAAAAAAAAAAGATTTTGTTGGTTACTAAACAACAAGAGCTCATCATACAAGATTGGATAAGTATTTATCATCATTCTATTACTGTACAAGAATATACTGGAAAATCCAAACAGGTATTCAGAAAGGATGTTCCTCTACGAAGAGCAGAACCAATGCACAACATGAGTTTTACACTAAGTCTTGTAAGTATTATAATGGAGTATGTTTGTCTCCTTAGAGGAGATGAACTCGCAGTCAGCAATGGTAACACGAGAAACTGTAGAATGTATTCTTAATTAGCAAACATTCTTCTGTAGATCAGAGGTCGACTAGCAAAGTATGGCAAAAAAGCCCTATAAATTCCATTGCTATCATTACTAATTTGGTATTTCATTATTGAGCCTACTTTGTTTGCCTTACAGCGTTATTGTACACGATAACTTTTACATGTTACTTATTGTTATTCTTAAACTACATGTATTTACTATTGATTCTCTCAGCCCAGGTCCACAACCAATATTAAATATTTACACATATTTTGCACCCTCTATTTATTAACTACTAATTTGGTTCATAATAAGAGAAGTGATACTACTTTGTGTATTACGTGACATCGTTGACAATTTTCCGGCTGCTCCTGGGCCCTGCACACTTCCACTCTTTTAGTACTATGTGTTTTTTATATTTTCCTATTTGTAATTTATATAACACACTAGTTAGTTCTTTAAATACTTAACCATGATACCTTGGTATATTATTTCTATTTATAGGTTGTGTATGTTTAAATCCTATTTTTTCAATATATATTTTAAATCTTAGTTATCCTCATATGAAGGTAAAATATATTATACGATTGTAAAAACAAGATGAGTCTTTATAGCTGCTCTTGGAGGGAATTGCAATTTGAGTTAGGTGGGATTCTGCACCGCTAGTATCGTTCGAACTCTCTGCTCACAAATCATTTGAACTTAACATCTATGTTAATTAACACACTCTGTATATATCAAGGCTTTACATTTTGGTAACTGATGCGCTGAGTAACTGTTATTTGTTTTCAATTCGATCCCGTTACATTGAATATGACTGAGCACTTTGAAACGTAGTTGAGGGGATGGGGGGTTTACGTAACACTTGTTTATCCGTAGAAGCCATTTGCACCGTTACATATCTAGCTTTTTTCATTATTGTTGAGTCGACAGTGGAACTTACGAAGCATCATTTTTATTTATTATTTCGTATATCCAAATCGCCAATTTTGTAGCGCTTGCCCTTCTTGCCTATGATCAAAAGCGTAAAATCCATCATAATTCAATTCTTGTATATTCTGACAGTATTCATTGTTTTTAAAACATTATTTAGCAAATGTTTCACTTATGAACAGTTTTCACAGTAGCATGAACAAGGTTTCTAAACTTATGTTTTAGACCTTCTACATTCCAGTTTTGAGCTTAACAACATAAAGCCCACTATCAAAATTAATTTAAGTCACCATTTAAATGATTTACGTTTTATTTGTTCGACCTGCAGAACGTTTACCACCACAGCGTAATATTATCTCTTGGACAGTGGTCTTAGTAAAAACAACTGACTGTTGTAAAATCATTAGTATATGAAAGTATATTAACTTTTTCTTAAAAACATATATGTGTACCAATTCATCAGACCAAAAAATCAAACAATTAAAAGTTTCGCTATATATTATAACAGTTTATTTGTTTCAGATGTGCGACCCATAATTCAGGAAGGCCTGTTGAAAGCTAGTGGAAACTCGACAATTACGGCGGATCATATACCATGTTCGTCTCTCCTTCCTAATTAGTTATGTATGCAAGACCAACTCCCTGCTATTACATACCAAGCTGTGTGAAGTGACTTGTAGTGGAAAGGATATTCAACACCTGGGAATTAACCCACCAAGAACACTGATTTCATATTACCTAAGTGTTTGTTAATCCATTTAACAAATACAAATTGTATTTTTACTAACATTGTTACCGCCATTGGCATCCCATGTACTCTAACAAAAGCCATATGTTCCCTACTATCCGCCGGAATTAATCGCGGTACAGTACCCAGTTCCGTCTCTTAGGTAAGACTTCCCAGGGGAAAAATATATGATAACATGGTTTGACGGCTTCGCCAAGAAAGGCATGAAGCGCAACCTGACACGCTTCTAGGCATTCGGAACCCGCGCAGCCACCCTGACCACATAACGTCCCCAGTGTTTCATCTACGAAAACATTTAAACTGCACATAATCCAAGGGCAATTTCTCGGGGCGGAGAGCCATCGGAGACTACCAGACGAGCGGGTGGGTCGAGATGGAAGATTAAGATTTCGCCAGGTTATCATGCTTCAACCGGGAGGGTAGGAAGATCCTTGTCAAGAGGTGGCTGACAGGGTGCTGAGACCGAACGTAGGTTCACTGCGTCTTGGCTGACATCCCTTGTACACACAAATTTTGGGGAGTAAGGGTTTGACCTCAACACTATTCACGTGCTCTTTTAAGTGTCCTCGGATTAATGTATTAGTAGCTTCTGTGTTCACAGTTTAATCAGAATTGTCCAACGTCGATGCGTGGGGCGTAGAGGAATGGGTTTTGTTTATATTTTAATTTATTTATTTGGGTACAATAGTTAAACTCTCTTATACTGTAACTAATGTCATACAAATACGTGTCTGCATCAATTTTAAGAATATTATTCATTTTATCACATTCATCACTAATTAAACTATTCCTTATTTATATTACACTGTATTGTTCGCTTTGTATTTAGTCCAGCTTGTTATTTGAAAAATCCTTACTTTAAGATTTATCACAACTTGTATTGTAATAATCAATTTTAGTCAATCCGTTGTAGTTTAAGAGTTTTGGTTGAAATTACTTATTTTATTCCCTTTTTTATGGCCTACAAGGTAGGATATTTATTTTAGTTTATTTTATCGAGGAATCAGCAGCAGAAAGCACAAGTCTGAATTTGTTTTCCCTATTATTAAACCGCTAATTTATATTTTAATAAAAATTCTAAATGGTTTTTATTTTTATTCTTTTGTATGAAGATGGTATTTGGAAACAGAAATTACTGTACAGGAAATGCCATGTCAAATCATACATATACACATTAATTAATTATTTATCTTAACGATATATTATTCATCATACTTCTTTTCTTTTTTTTTTAAAAAAAAAAAAAAGCTTTGAATTATACAATTTAATCATCTTTATTTACAATAAGTATACTTCTCTTTTTCTCTGCCAATGTAAATTTGCGTTTATTATGGCTGAAGTAGATGATAGCAACTTCAGCTATGATCTATGTTTAGGTTATATTTAATTGTAAAATATGAGTGTATCTGTATGTGTATGAAATCGTATGTGTGAGACATGTGACCCCAAGCCAATGCAGGTGTGCACGAGTGTATCGCGCATATGGGTGTCAGATTACCTATATAGTGTAAAGGGACAAGGCTTCTTATTTTTTTTTAATTTTATCGAGATAAGTCTAATTTTTGTTTGGATTTTTATTGCATAGATAAAATATAGGACATTATAATACATACAAAAATCAATTACTTTAATAATGTATGTTTGTGTGTGTGGTGTGGGTTATTGTATTTACATATTTCTCTTTTTCAATCGAGAAATTATAAAGTTTGCTCATTTCAATACGTGTTTTTTCCTTGAATGTATTAAATAGCTTTTTTCACAACAGTAAGTAATCAAATCCGTTATATTATTTTACTTTAAGTACAAAATGTACTCCATCTATCATGAAATTCCTTTTAAAATAATAATATAAACGCATTGTTTAAGAGTTCCTGTACTTTGTTCTTGCCTATTAAATATCTACACAGTTAAATCACTCATTGATTTATCTAGTTGTAGTAAAATTAATTTAGTGCATACCTGAATAGAATTGTTAACAATTTAATATACAAGATGTTAAATTATACTTTATTTATTAAGGTCATACTCAAATTTAAGTCTTAATTATACTTTTAATTTTAAGAATCTTCGTGCGATTTGTAACCTCAACAAAAATTTTTATTGATCGCACCATTCATATCATAAAACTATCCATTACTGTTATAATAGTCTCTCCTAATTTTTTTATGTATACATACTCTGTATAAAGGATGATGAGGTCCTCAAACTGGGCGGGGGTGGTCTGTGCCCCGAGGGTCCTGCTCATGAATGGGGAAGATGGACGACACTGTTAAATTTAAACCATTGTTTAGACTTGTATAATATACAACAAATTAGTAATTTTTTTCTGAATCAGGAATTGGTAAGACAGCCTAAAAATAGTTTCATTTGAATATCCGGAGTTATTGTAAAAATATTAATGAACTTTGAGTATATCTAGAATTGATATTCCACACTAGAGACATAGTTCGTTCTGACTGAATGTTGGTTGAGAGAAGGGTGGAGGAGGGGGAGGTTTTGGACGCGGGTTGACATTGTACTGAACGAACAAACAACGTAACAGAAAGGACGGTCGTTATCATTTACTTCAAACAAACGTTTATCAGCTACTACCTTCACAAGTAACACTTGGGGACGTTTACGGCATTAACTTAGAATTTAATTACTGCAACAAAACCTTTTACATACTTTGCCCTATATCGTACCTTTGACAGTGGACTTGGAATTTTTTCTTATCTGAACTAGAAAATTATTGTTAATCGCTTAGATAAGAGCAAGATGGGAATAACTTTAGGTGACATAAACATCGATTTTACTTAAAAAAACTCCAACATGTGACAGATACTTAAACTGCTTACTGGGATCGGGATATGTCCAATGTAAAGATAAAACCAACTAGAGTTACTAATATAACTGCTCGTCTTGTCAGGATCACATATTTTTACGTTACTATGACCATGAAACAATGTACAATCAGCTTGTGCTCAAGGCCTGGGCGTGAGTGACCACTACAGTAACTGGCCTGGACTATCATCTGCCACTGCCACATTGCCTCACAATGACAAACCTACTGACGAATTCACTACACAATACTTCACTGATAAGCATCTGCCTCGGCCGTAATCTCGCTCACTTGAGCTGGGAACCTGTTTTGAGTTGCCAGGAAATCACAACATGCGCTAAAATAATTTGAAAATACCATATCTCATCTTCTTAAAGCTTCGTCAAAACATGTAATTAAACTATTCCACACGCTCAAAAAAAAATTAAAACCTTGGGATTGCCTCCGATTTGGTCAAAGTTAATTCGCATTAGAGGACAAAGTAAGTAAAAAATTAAAAAAACAACCTTTTAATCATGATCTAATATCAATCTTTTCGTACATTAAGACACAATTTAAGCAAAATCTCTTAATGCACAATCTAAAAAGCAATCTATTACAGAACCTAAACTTGAAACATTATCAAATACCAATCCCCAAAAACTGTTCTTGGTCTATCGTAAAATGAAGCTCGCAGGTTAAAATTAAGAAAGAGATGATTCCTTTCACGCATCCTCCAAAATAATCGTTTACCACGATACTCCCCGTATAATAGCTCACGGTTTGTTGTAAAAAAAAGTAGCTTAATGATTTTTTAATTCCTTTTTCCTCCGCGGATTGGACACAGTCTGGCTAGTTGCCATCGACTCCTGAGTGGGGGTACCCAGTTTTGAGTGCATGCGGGATTTACAGACAGAACACACCAGTGTTCACATTGGACCACTGGTTATACTGAAACTTGATTGTAATATCGCGCACGTGACTGGACTGCGTGGGGGGGGGGGGGGAATCCGCCCACGGACGTGATGGTGTCTCGGCTCTGACAGTGTTTTTTTAAAGGACCAATGTTTATGTCATTCCCTCATAAAGGCCCCTTCAGCATTTAATAAAATCTAAAGTATTTCTTACGGTATTTTCCCGGATATCTTTGAAAAATCGCTATAGGTCATTCCACTGCATAAAGGAGAATAGCTTCTTTAGATAAAAAATAATTTCCCGCACCCATCCAGCCCTTTTGAGTTACGTATTCTCCTCAAGATCCTTGAGCGTATTAATTTAAAAGAACATATTAGTTTGGCCTATCTGTTCTAACAACCAAATCTTGGTAGTGGAGTGTTTCAGTATGGGTTCAAGAAAAGGATATGGAACAGATTTCTGGATGCTCTTTTTGATGTCAAACAGACAAATCAATGGATGCTATATCTAAGAACCTGCGCATTTATTTTAATATTTTCTTGATTTGTGAGGAAGGCCTTTGCATAGCATTGATAGAAAATAGGTTGGCTCCTTAAATTGGAGGCCACTGGAGTTCGGTGGTTTTAATGCCACTTTCCATTTCATTGGTCCTCTTCGAACCTACCTCCACATAAGTAGGCTGCAGACCCCCCCGTGTACTCCGTACTGGCTGGGACCGTAGGAGTAGGACGCGCTTCCGCGTGGAACTACGGGGTGGTGTTCAGGGGCAGTACGCTGGGCCCAATTCTGTTTTTGATTTATATTAACAATATCTCTAAATTGAAATCTTTAAATGGCAATCCTGTTTTATTTGCAGATGATAGCTCTTAATTTTAATAAAAGGTTTAGCGACTGGGTTTTGGATGCCCGTTCTAACGCTCTTACATGACCTCATGGTCTTAAGAAAAAAATGGTTTTTATTTTTGACCAAAATATCCTTTCACTTAAAATACATCAAAGACTAAGTTTATGCCACTATCTCACTCCGGAGAGACCACAGGACTATGCCCTCGGCGACCTCGTGGTCCATAATATGTGGGCAGTTTACAACAATGAACTTTGTTCTTGTTGAAATACTATTGGGACAAATGTATCGGTTTCTTATAAATATTTGGGTGTATTCTTTGATAAGCGCTTAAAATTGGTCTGTACATGTTGGAATATGTAAAAAAAGAAGAGCAATGGAAATATATAATATTGCGGTTTAAAACAATTAAGATGAAATTTTAAATGAAAAAGACAATTAAACTTGCTTATTTCGCCTATGACCCAATCGTTGTTCTCGTTTGGAAATAATCAGCCGGGGGTGGAGCGTATATAAAACTCTTTTGCAAACCTCTGCAAGCTGGTTCAGAAGGCAAATCTTAAAAAGCCTGGTTTCAAAAAATCTAGGTGATATCCTACTGGACACTTTATATCAAGAAACTAGCCCTTCTATCAATTCGAAAAATTATCATTAAAACACTCATCGTTCATATTTATAAACATTTTTATACAATTTTCTCTACAACTTCGCATTCTCATAACACACGATACTCACGGACTATTGGAGGTTTCATATAATGCAAATCAGTAAATCCTTCTCATCTACAAATTCTCTTTATATATCCCATATTCTGTATAGAAAATTCTGTAAATACTTTCCTGACAACCAAATATTCAACTCACCGTCGATATATACATGCAAGAAACGCTCGAATGAAGGGCTGATATGCTATCAGCGCAGAAGAGGGCCGAGGCAATTATCACGGCTGGACTAACAGGACGGACCTGACTTTTGGACCCTGCCTCCCCTCCTCTTAATGCCCACATCAACAGCCACCGATGCCTCTATGGTTATTTTTTTCCTATTTTATACAATTTATTTTTTATTTCATTACATTTCGGCAAGAAATCTGCTAGTAATAGGATTAGGTTGTTCTGCCAGTTGTTGACTTTTGTTTTGATCTTGTGAAATACACCATTCCTTAATTGTTTTTCATCCTCAGTTAATCCTTTTAAACTATTGGTAGTAAGTACGCTGATAAAATTTCAATCGCTGATGATATCGGGCAGTGGACCGAGCAATGGTTGTTTGCGCCGACAGGAGGTGCTTAGTGTTTTATTGATTGGTAAATGCAATAGTGATTTGTTTTGCCGCACATAGCTCCCGTTTTTTGACTTGTAAAATTAGCTATATTTTTAGGAAAATAAATTAGTGTTCCATGTAAGTCTAATAATTTAACCGAAACGTTAAGACATTATGTAATATTTGTTGGTTATTGTGAGGTTATGTCATATTGTATTGAGATTCCACACGAACTCAGTAAATAAAAAACTTCTCAATGTTCGGTTATTAGTAACAGCCTTCATCAAGTATTTATTAATGAAACCACCTCGAGAGGCGCCAGCTAACTGGGCCAACCGTGTCTCCATTGATAACCGAGCTTCCACCCCCGCATCCAGGGCCCATCCAGTTTATAGAGAAGCTAAAAGATAGAATAAGAGAGAAAAAGAATGGAGACACAAATAGGATAGATATAAGAGGGAATCAGAAGAGGAGAATAGAGAGAACAAATTTAGGCTAAGTCTAGAAGAGCCAGACAGGAAAGCAGAAAGAATACTAATTTTCTCTCCTCTCGACCATACCGACCCAACTCCCCCCGCCTCACCCTCACTACCCCACCACCCACTCCCTCAAGGAATCCCCGCACCCCCCTGACTCCGCTTCTTACAAGTGAACCAAGATTAATTGTCATCTGGCCGATTGATGCTTCCCAATTTGGAGAAACATTTTTAGTACCATTGTGACACATGTGATATTTAATCAATTTGGTTTAACACATTCACACAGACTTCCATTTACTTAATTATATAAATTATTACTATTATATAAATTATATGCAATATATTGGTAATAAATCACGGAGCATTTCAGCATTGGAGTGTTACAGTCCTGTCTCCTCTTACCAGTTTTAAATTCCTGCGCTTATTACTAATTTATTTTACTTATTTTATTTTTTTATTTTGCCAATGCATAGTCTAGTGCAGTTAAATACTAAAGTGCAGAGGAACTTCACAAAATGACCTACCATGGTATTTGGGTAGTTTTGAAAAAAAAAAAACTCTGGAACAGGTAAGACCAGGTGCCTTAGTGGTGGGAAATTATAAATACCGTGAGTCCCTCACACACATTACGAATGGGGATATGAGGTTGCGTGGAGGTGTCTCGGGCGACTTTGCATACCAGCGCAACTGTGAGTGACATGAACTCTGGAGAAGATCCGACAATTTTACACCTCCACAAAGGACTAAACCGACTCATCGGTGCAAAGCACTCCACAAGTTTGTTACAGGTGGTGGACGTTTCTGAAATGTTGTTGACTACCTCTGACATCTCCTGCTCACAAAATAATGAACTCCAAGTGGACTACTGATCTTCTTTCTCGTCGTTTGGCCACTTTCACCTCATCGTTTCTACAAGTAGTGAAAAAAGTTAAAACAGAGGAACGCCTCGAATTTCAGACGGATGATTGAGTTTCGTCTTAAAGTCAAAAGACGAATTTGCTGAATAGGAATGCACTGAATTAAACAACAGCCGCCAGTCAGCTCTTAATAGACAAAATCCAGAAGCCTTTCAACTGGAGCTTGATGCCAATGAACACGGTAGAAATATCCTCAAGTTCTAATCAAGGTCGACGTAGCAATTGGTAGTAGTGATATTTCCACATCACAATGACGCTGATTTCGCTAAACTGAATTGTTGTCCGTTTAATGTTCCCATCCGTCTTCTGAATGAGTAAGCAATGCGAAAATAGGAAAAACAACTGTGTTAAAGTACTACGAGGACTATCTAATTTTACACATTTCAGATTAGAACTTGCCTGTGCTTTCAAGAAGTAAATAATGAAGACTTACTCAACGGACAGCACGAGGTACTTTTTTACAAGCACAAGGGAGGGAGAAAAAGACAATTGACCGAGTGCAACAGTTTGAATCGACCAAAATGCTGGTAATAGCGGACCGACATTCCGATTATAAACAGGTACGGACCATGTAACTTAGGGGAACCGAACATTCATGATCAAACAGAGTACAACACTCCATTCGAGAAGGATGGTCAGAATACGGTCTGTACGGAGCGTCTGGAAACCTAAACGGAAACGCAACCGAAAGAACAAAACAGAAGCATCTAACATACTCATCTCGTCTCATTTAAGCAAAAAAAAATATAATTCAAAAGAGACCATATGTGACCCGGCTGTTGAACACTCACAATGACACCACCACCGTACGAGGGTTTGCGATGAGTGACTCGATAGTGTATCGTTCCAACCTAAAGAAAACTTTACGTGTTTGGAGACAGTCACGCTAGTAAACATCTCTGGTATATGGTGCAAAAGAAAGGTGTCCCGTCCATAGTGTTTTTGATCTGTGCCTTAGTTCCAATGCTTCACCTCTGACCTACATAACTGAGAGAGAGGAACGCTACACAGTAATGGCAGAATCGATTTGCACACAAGAACGATACATGAGCAGTTTCTAATTGTTATGGTCATCTGAATGACTGTGTCAAACTGTAGCCCCTACAGGCATGATCCGACCAGCTGTTTTACTCCTGTCCTAGGACATCTAATTGAGATTTATTAAGGGGCTCAACCAATACACCAACTGGGTCGTCGTCCTCCTACCGACCACACCGCGAGGTTTTTTGACCCTCCCTCCGAGATGACTACACCAACAAAGCTAGTGAAACCAGAGTTAGTAATCACCGACTTAAGAGGCCTAACTTAAGGAGAGGGGGATCAAAAGTTTATCGGAACTCCTCGTCCGGCTGGACACGAAAAGCATTTTACACGACATGGCCCTTACATCTGGATAGCCACGGGTAAAGGAAGGTTTTGTGTGGGAGACTGATTGCACAATAGTGGTTTCTGTCACCATTTCCCATCAACGGGCAAAGATCAGTTGGAATGCCCAACAGCCAACAACAAGCGTTCGCGCTCTCCAGACACTCGGGAATTCGCCGTGAAATCGGGAGTCACGGACATCATGCCTTCAGTTGACTCTTTCGGCCGCACTCCAGCCCCAGTTGAGCGAACCACTGCGACAGCGTCGCCGCCTCTGGATTCCTTGTCGGAGTTTCCTCCCCTGCAGCCCGGTAGGAGATCGATGTCGGGGACAGGGAGCCTTGGTGATGCTGACTCGGAGTATGGTTTCTGACAAGAGGATACCAGTTCTCGTTAACGAACGTTTTTTAGATGTAAGCCAGCAAGTAGAGGTAACCAACCTTGTTTAGTTAATGTCCCGATTCTAGATTGTGAATGTTCTGGTATTAATGTCTCAGTCCGTAGAAATGTTTCAAAACAACAAACAACAAAATTCTTCACCTAAATATTCAATATTTACGTCAAAAAATCGATGAAGTGGAGGTATTAATGGGCTACCGAAAATCCGGATATTGTTTCATTTACCGAAACATGGTCTGAAAACCGATGAAATAAAAAATGTGAGTTTTGATAATTACACGCTGGTATGCTCATATTGTAGAGGAGTTCGTAAATCAGGAGGTGTTGTCATATTTTGTAAACGTGACATATCCCTCTGAAGTAATCGATCTCTCTCATCTTTCAGAAGACATGAACATGGAAGTTTGTGGGGCTAAATTCACTTTGAAACAATCATTTACTTTCAATATTATTGGATTATATCGCTCCCCTGAACGGAAGCATAAACGTCTTTTTTAAACAAATCAGGTAGAACTTTTTGAGCCAACTAAGTTAGAAAGAACTAATTCTGATGATTCCTTGGAGATCTATCAATATTGATTGGTTGGACCCATTTCAGAGTAGCTACTCACAGGACAATGAAACGACCCTCTTAACCTTGTTACGGTCTGAGACAACTAGTTAGCTCTCCCACTCGTGAGGACGATTGGTTCTCTGGCAGGGCAGTCATTTGCCTGGACTTGGGTGGTGGACTGTACCATGCCGGAGAGAAGGGAGGGTGGCTGTTGTGAAGTGTTCGGAACAGACTTTCCTGACCACTTTGCTCAGCTCGTCTCGTGTATTTTGGCAGCCAGTCGGGTCAGGTCCGCTTTGGACCAAACAGCACGTCCTAAACCCTGTCAGTTAACCCAGCTCAAATTAACATTTGCTTTGTTGAAACCTCATGTATATCCAGTGGAGCCCGTCTGGAATGAACATAGAATCAAGTTCCTTGCCAGCATGAATAATACATTTGATTAGTATTTTTACAAACTTTTAGTTATAAATTTTATAGCAAAGGTCGCTTGTCCTAAGAAACTTCTAGTTAAATTAAAAACATAATCCACATAATAAAATAGTGGATTTACTAAAGGTAATAGTAACTTCAAAGCAAAAACATTAAACATCATTTACATTTCAATTGTAAGAATAAGCCCAACACAAGAGAAAAAGAATCAGTTAATAAATGTTATAAAGGAAGCTTTTACTCGTAAAGTTATAAAAAATTGCTAAGTACCAAATTATATTGATTTCCCGAAACAACTCTCATTTATCTTCCAATTAAGAGGCAAAGGGACGCTTGGAAACTCATCAAGCCGAATGGTAAGAAAAGGTTTTGGGAGTTCGAAATTCTGAATTTGAAATTGAGATTGAGGGACGTATGGTAAAGAACAAGCAAGAAATTTGTGAACTCATTCAATAGGCATTTCACGAACAGTGGGTGAAAAATTGTGAATAAAATCGGCACGAAAACTCTCCCTTTTAACAGTTTCCATGGTCGGCAAGAACTAACTCTGCATAATTAATCCAGTATCGATCGCCTCCCCGGGTGACCCCGGGGGAGGTGGTCTCTGCTGTGAAGAGGTTGGAAAAACAAAATACATCTATCTGGTTATTTGACGGTATACCAAGTAAAGTTAATAAAAATCTTGCAATGTGAAACCATAAGCCACAACCTTTTGTCTAACATAGTTTCAGCTTCTTTCGGACAGGGCCGGTTCCCTCGGGCACTGAAGAGCACAGTTGCGATTCCAATACAACAAGGGGGGGCATTGTAATACATCTGTGATATCTTATCGTCCCATTTCTGCAAATTTGTCTAACCTATTAGAGTTAAAGGTCTTCGAGCTAATTTTTTCTTGGCCGAATTAAATCTTTTCTTTGAGAAGTTCGAATGAACTTCTACATAAGAAACAATTTGGATGTCACGACCGGTGGTAAAAGTACCTGCAGAGGCAATAAGTTTTTTTCCGGGTCGGATATTGTGACCGAGCTGGATGACAAATATCGGCGCGGACTAGTGGGGGATTATGATGGATTTGACAAAAGCGTTATCGACTGTGTCAGTCCACCCACAGCTATCTGGTGGAGTGGTCGTACAAGGTGCGTCCTCGGTCCCTGGTGGCGCTTGGCTCTAACATACGTGGTTGAACTCGTTACATCACATCAGAGAGAGCAGTGTGTGCAGGTCGAGGGTAGTCGTTCATCGTGGGCTCCAGTCAATATTTGGTGTTCCCTCAGGAGTTCGATCTTGGGACCAGTACTCCCTACAACCTGTATGTAAACAACTTACCCACAAGCGATCCCACATAACCAGGCTTGTTATGTACGCTGATGGACATAGCCCTCGGGTTTTCTAGCGAGGACAGTCGAGGACTTAGAAAATTAATAGTCATATAGTTTTGGACACAGCTGTTACCAATTTTTAAATAATTTAAATTTGCATTTAAACTTCACAAAGACAGATTATTATTTTGGTGAATTTTCAAAAACGTTATGAAAGATAATTCACCTTTTATTCTAATTTAATAAATTCAGTAGTACAACAAAGAAAGTGGTGTTCATAATATTTCTGAGGGGTACCAAATAGATGATGAACCTCAGCTGGGCCAGAACTCATATCAACTGTGTTTGCCAGTCGCTGTCTTCGGACTGTAATTTCCTCATGTCCCAAACTTGCCAAATAACCGTTAACAAGAAGTTTTCTTTCCTTAAACTTGTTCATACTGCCTCTCACCTCGTTGAGTCTCGCTTGCAGATATGGCCTGCTTGGGTCTGGGGCTCAGCTACACTAGCACAAGATTTATAGAGTGTTTTGTGTTGGCAAATGCGTGCATGTTCACGATGTACTTGCTGGACTGAAAAAACGAGGAATCGTGCAAAATTGCCTTTTGTAAAGAATTGAACCTCTTAACGCTACCGTCATTGTATATTTTTTGAACAAATAATTGTTTTAGCCAAAATTACAACAGTGTAGCAGTTACTGATGGATCCGCTGTACACGAGCACAACACCCGGGCTCGAGTAAACCTCCGCCAAACTCCACACCAGACTGTTTGGGCAGCGAGTTTACCGCACAATGTCGGTGCCAGCGTGCTTTTGGAGACGTCCTGAACCGCTGGAAGTGCATCACAAAATAAGGAAGAATTTAAAAGATAATTAAAGGAGCATTTTAGTGGCGGGTTGTTTTTACACGGTGGGAGAGTTTTCTAGTACAATGATATTTTTTGTTTTATTGTTTTGTTTTTCTTGCATTATTAGTTGGGATTTGTAAACTTATTTTAAATCGGGCTAAAACTAACAAGTGATAAAGTTGTAACACGTTTTAAATTGTCTAAATTTTTAGTTTTTTTTTTTTTTTTCATTTTACAATAATCTATAATTATGTAGACTAATAAAAAAAATATTTAGTATAATATTTACTGTTGGTATAACCATTGTATTTTTATTGTTTTACTTTATAACTTATGTATATACAGCATGTACTTGACTCTGTCATACACAAAAAGTTGTCTTACGACATTAAAGGACTTAGAATTTGAATTTGAATGTGAATTACCGTAATATGTAATTACGGTTTTTTGGCGCGCGCGCGCGCGCTGTCGCGTGTGTGTGTGTTGTGAGTGTGTGTTTTTGTGTTGATGTTATATGATAATTAATCACCCGATTCAATTCGTCCACATTCTCCAGGGGGAAGCAACTCGAGCATACGCACAGGCTTTCTGCCCATGTAGGCTCATTTTCCTAGGCCTCTTTAATTTGTTGAGTGTATTATTTTCATGTTATAATGTTTTTTAAGTACACATATAAATACTTATAGTAACAGGATAATATAGATTTGATAAGTAAATGTGCTAGCATGTTAATTATTTTTGGGTAATGAATTATGATTTGATTTGATGTTGATTTGTTCTAATATAACAGATCGACCTCAATATTCTAAATTTATTTTTGTATTTTGACATTTTTGACAAATTTTATATTTATTTAGGACCATTAATTTTGAAGTATTTTAGTTTAGAAACTGTCATATCTGAAAAGACATCTGCTAAAAAGTATGATAAATGTAGTATTTTAGGATGTATTTAATAGCGTGGATGTTTTAGTTCGATTTATTAATATACGACTTATAATATAGTTTCCCTTGTTCCTAGGACACGGAAAAGTTTATATTAATTCGTTAATATTCATCTTAAAATGAGTGTTTACCAAACATTCATGAGTATGTATTTATAAAAAAACTGCATTTTGATTCTATAAATATTATATTATCCACGGAGTTATAGCATCATTTATTTCTAGAAAAAGAAAATTAATAATGTTGGGAATCTGTACATACAATATGGAAGTTTGCATGTATTTCTTTTAATAACTTAAAATTATTATCAAAATTACTTTTAATTAAAGAAGGAAAAATTCCGCCCACACCATAGGCGTTTTTTGTTTAGTTTTTTTTTTTTGTTTTTTTCTTCTTGGGGGCGGGCCTACTGCCATGCACTTAAGCCTCAAGGGCCTTTTGCGCACCCCGAATAAAAAACACCATGCGGACTACCAGTCTACAACTTCAGCAGTTCAACAAACCGCCGAAAACAACCTATCAAGTCCTCCTGGGAAAACTAGCCACCCCCTGCTTCAAGCTACCAAAGATGGCATAACGCTCTCTTGGCTATTGCATGGGCAATCAAAGAGCAGGTGCCTCGGCAGTCTTCCTCCTGCTCATTACACCTTCAACAGAGCGGGATCCTCCTCGAAGGGTACCAAACTCTGTGTAGATGCTTCTTCAGGTGACCATGCCCCGTAAATGAGACCAATGACCTTGGAAGACATTGATCTGTGTTAATGAGAAGTATATGAAGGTCCGAGCCCACCTTGGAGGAAGGTGGACTGTAATACCATTTCTACTCACATCTTAAAAACCCGGTATGGCAACCTCCACCTTCTCCCATGTCTCACGCGCCGAATCCATTTCGAGACAAACCCTAGAGGATTCACACCTTGGAACACCGCAGAATGGTTGAGGGCCCGTCATAATTGTTTGCTGGAGCACCTGGTTGGCAAGGGCATCAGCTCTTTCGTTCCCAGAAATCCACCTTATGACCAGGGAAATCCCAACAAACGGATTTACATTGTTGATTCTGGCAAGGGAGGGAGGGGGCAACGGTTTCTGATAGGCCAAATCCCAAACCAGTTTGGATTTGAATTGCGCAAAGAAATCCAGTCGCACATCAGCGCTGCCTGACTGTCCGTGAAAATGATAATCGTCTTGCCCCTATATCGCAGACGGAAGATTCCTCACGAGCACATTCCATAATGGCTGCGAACCTCCGCATTGAAAAGACTGTCGGGATAACGGACCCATAGGAACCACCAGCTCCACTACATGGTCTTCACTCCCAGAATTCCCAGCACCTGGTGCACGCTTTTTTGTTTAGAGCCGTCTGGTGTACCATTCGAGCTCCGCTGGTGGAAAGAGAGTTAGCTTCCCCCCTCTGACCAATCCAATCCCTTGAGGGCCTCAAAATAATCCTAAAAGGGTTTGTCAAAGGAAAACTTTTGTGGCACTCTGATCAGAGATCATATGCAAAAACATCCTCCTGTATCAGAGTTGCTAATTCTGCAGTGTGCCCACCGCTGCAGCCCGACCAGAATCCCCGTCTGCTGCTATGGACAGTAGGCACTCTTCCTGGCCATAGCTCGAATGACAATGTCCAGGGGGGCGAGATTAAGACAACAGTCCAGAGGCCGCGCCTTGGCGCACTAGGAAAGGCCCCTGGTGATCAGCGAGGAACAGGCCATCCTTTGAGATACACTGCCAAACGTGCTTGACCACCGTTTTGGCTTCCATTTTTGGCCACCATTACGACAGCTCCGTAACATTAGTGCAGGGTCTGAACCACGGAAACATAAAGCCAGTACAAGAGCCTCGGCTTCCAGTTCCCCAGGGCCCCACCTCCAGAAGAGCTCCCCCTCCCAAACAAACTTGGCAACCCAATTTCTCCACTGGTTTTTGGAGAAGGAAGGAGGACAGGCATATTGGCCTCTGAAAGGACTTTACGGCCGGATCACATGCCCCAGCCCTCCCCTGCATTCGGTATGAAACACCACTTCTGGACTACCTCTCCAGGGTAGTGGGATGTACCTCGAGACGCCACGGAGGACTTCTGAACAGTCTGCACAGCTGTGGAAGGAGAATGTTCAATCCCCGCTGCAAGCAAACCGGTCTCACACCCGTCGCCCACCAGTGAGCCTTAGTAAGGACTGAAATGAGTTTAATAGCCTTACTCAATCCTACTGAAGGGTAACAATACGGTGCGCCCTGGACTCCACACCTGCGAATGAGTGGCGCGACCCGCATGTCTCCCCCTATCACTTTCGGGTGGTTGTTCACCCTCATGAACAATACAGTACCGGGAGTAGTAGTGATTACATCATGACTTTACAGAACTTCCTTCCGGTACGCAGTAATTGTAAACACCTTGATCGTCCTTGAGACTTACCCAAGCGGCGAGATGGGATTCTTTGCCAATAGCTTTTGCAGCCTTGCACTGCCCTGCACACTGTCAATATCGGTGCAGAGCTTCTTTCCAGGCTAAACCTCTTTAGCCGTACGAACCTTGCGGTTGTACAGTGCAAGAGCCTCGTGCGTAGGTGTCCCAAAGTTTATAGTTAAATATAATATATTTAACCCCCCCCCCACCCACATACCCCCCACACAAATGTTTTGGGGCCTTCCTCCTGAATAGAGCCCCGACCCTCTTCCTCAAGAGGCCAATTCAGAGCTCCACCAGGCTACTTAGATCTGTTTTTGTTTATAATCGGGCAGCTGAGATCGAAGGAGCCGGACAATCGGCAGGAAGTTAGGACCGTCCGCAAGATTCGATCAAGCTGCGCCGCGACTGTTGAATCCGTTTCCCAATTTGTGGAATCAGGAATCCAAAGCCGTGCCCTGAGGTTTTACCTTGTAGGATACCCAGTGTTGTGTTCCTCGGATTCCTATACTGAACTTTTTCCAGCATCTAGTTCACCGATCTCTTAAAACAGATGGCTGAGCATGATTCAGAGACCCGGGCAGGGTAAAAACCCCCCCCCCCCCCCCCCCCCCCCCCCCCCCCCCCCCCCCCCCCCCCCCCCCCCCCCCCCCCCCCCACCTCCTTCTCGTTCAGGGACACATGCCAGCCATGCATCGACCAGTCCATACCCTCCGACATCATGGTCACATCTTAGCACCTCCCTTCTTAGTCCTCGTGCGAAAAACGTGAGGCACAATTTCCCACATTTGCGATTCATTAAGGGACTACGGGACATTATGTATTCTAGAAGGTAACTTACCTCGTGTTATTAGTGTTGGTGCTGCCCCCCACGCCTCGTTGTGCGGAGTTGGCGTCGCATCCACCAACCACCAGTTCCGCTCCACTCCTCCCAACTTGCGTTCCACCAAGGCAGCCAGTTCTCTGGAGGGCGTGGGATCTCCGCATCATCATACGGTAGAATATGATTGATGCAACTAGCAGGGCTCGGTCCAGTTACCTAGCCACCATCTAACCTGGACTGTGGGCGAGATCCCTGCAACAAAATTCCAAGAACAGGAATGCTGTCAACCGTTGTTGCTTACATACGAATTACATGGTCCTGGCATTTTCAACCTGGGCACTAAATATTTTCAACCCCTGTCATAGAAAGCCCTGATATTTTTCCATTGCTGATCCAAGGTTCCTGTATCAGAGCCACGTGAAAAAATTCTTCCGACAGCGAAGCGTCATGCAGAAATTACAGCCGAGGCAGCCTTATATGTGCTGCAGGTTGGATCTGAAGAACCTTGATCCCCATGATTCAATCCGCCCCACCCCGCAGCCCTCAGCTGGAACACTGCCTCCCACACCTAACTGAACACCCTCCTGGACCCCTCCCCTTAAGAGTGGATGAAGACTGTTCATCTATTAAAATTACAAGAGTTCTGGAATCTCCCGTGTGGACATCTCCAAAAACCCTCCCAGTCCGACACAGGAGATCCCTAGGCATTCTGTTTATTAATCAGGCCTTGAGAATGGTCGCCAGAGTCCTATCCCGGCCATGGGACCACTCGACCCTTAGGAAGACCTTGGTAGATCTTATGAGGTCTTTGTAGTCCCCACAGATCACCCCTATTCCCCAGGGCCACCGATCCCCAGCCCCGGAGCCAGGGGACCCCGCAGCCAATTCCCTGGGTTCTCAGTCTATTGCCACAAAGCATGATCGAGAAGCCACCCCTTTCGGGGATAACGGAAAACCTTTTCTTGAACTGCAGGCACACACACTCTGCTGAGAGTACCTCGTACGAGAATGCGCCCCCGAGAGTTCCATTAGCCTCCTCCTCTGAGAGGCGCCCTCTCAGGAAAGTTAGCAGGGGACCAAGACTAGCTTATGTCCCGTTCAGAACTTCCTGAATGTTTCTCCTCAAACCCCAATCCTCCGTTGAGGGATTCGGTACAATTCGTCGCATGCGCTGCTTGCTTCCAGGAGGTGCGGTCGGGCGCCTCTTCCGGCAGGGGGTTTTCCGCCGAAGAACCCGCCCGAGCGCCCTCTCTTCCCAATAGGAGTAGAGGACCGCACCTGCAGTTGCCTCCGGTGCTTGCCTCACCTCTGTCTTTTTATCCCCCTTTCTTCCTTTTCATTGGCCGACCTCTTGCCCGTTTGCCTCCATCCATTTGACTGTCCGGATAGCCAGGTGACCGTCGGCCTTTTTCTGCTCCATCGCGCCAACGCTTTGCGCAGGTTTAAAGGGGGAGCTTAAGGTTGTAGTCCATTACACCATGCTCCAGTGCTCTGTAGTCCATGGACTCAACACCTTCCGCTAGCATCATCGGAGTACTACATCGCCCCCCCTTCGTCGATGGTGGTAGCGGTCTAAGAAGAACAGGCAGATACATTCCAAGGCCTGGGTGCCGGATGCATATAACTGCCCGTTGCCAAGAAAAAAATTCTTCCAGATCTAAAATCTGTTGGTGTTTTTTGTTTATTTTTAAAAGACTCCATAAATAGGTCCCACGATGTACCGAGGAAATAACAGTCCCCCCACCCAGCAAGAGCCCCGGCATGGGACCAGGGTAAGGCAATTAAATGCTATTTACGGCTTGGGGGGGGGAGCGCCCAAACCCCCAAGGGCTCCGTTTACGACGCACAAACCCCTGCGCCATGCATCCCTTAGGACACGGAGTTCGCTTCAACACCGTGGGATGGATTGGGGTGCCCTTAGTCAAAAACAAGTTTTTGTGTGTGGTGCTGATTCCAGGCGGGACCCGGACTGGCACCAACTACTGCGCGGACGCGAGGGCCGTCACCGCGCAGAGTGCACACTCGGAGACACTACCCCTAGATCCTGGGCGTTTTGTTGACAGCAGAGGCCACCTCAAGCAGAGACGCTGTAATAAGCGTTTATCCGGGCCCAAAACCATTGGTTAGATGGTTGGATTCGGATCCCCCTTCGGTTCTTGAGCGGACACGCTTGGCGGTGTCCGCCCCTGGAGAGGTACTTTCCCAGTTCATTTGGGATTAGACCCGCAAACTAAGGTCAGCCCGTCTTCCTAGACCCCTCCATAGGCGTTACTGAGGTTTCAATCTTAATAATTTTCAAATGATTATACACTATTTCAATATTGGACAGATTAGAATGAAAAAAAATATAATACGACAAAGATACTTTACAATCCAATGGCAAAAAAACAATTAATTGTGTCATTTAATGAGTAATAGCATCAACGACGTTCAGCTAAATTCCTTTTTTGAACATCTGATTTCCTAGTAGAACTCAATCTTGACTGTGCATAAATAAAATTCGGTTTGTGAAATTTAAGGCCTTCACAGAAGATTTTTGCGAAGAGTTGAGAAAGATTTTTTCTTAATATATTTTTGCGACATGATACTCTGACGTTTATTTCATTAAAAGGGGTAAACATATTAGTTTATAGTTCTAACTGAACTATAAACTATAAACTTCTTCAAAACGGAACTCGTTTTCAATCCAACATACTGTCAGGCTCAGCCAATAGTAGAAAATAGAATGTCAATTGACTTGGTATTTAGCTTCACAGAAGTTGGAAGTAAAATATAAATTCATCATTTGTGAGTATGATTAAAAAAGTACTACACTATTGCTATCACTATATTTTTGTAAAAAACTAAAGGAAATTCTGATCACTTTAATACGTGAAACGGTTTTTGTTACAGCTAATTCAAGCAGCTACAGAGATACTATTGTATAGAGGCCCACCAGCAGGACTAGAGTTTAAATATTGAGTGGTGAATGTGAAAGTCAATTTTTAAATGTTATTCAATATGAGCCCTCTAGCAATTTCTACCCTATTATGAGGATTTACCGAATTAAATTGTTCGATGTTTATAATAATCTTGTGTTAGGTATGACGATGAGCCAAATTATGATCATAATCTTAAAATTAAATGTTTAAAATATTTGCCAAACTTTTCACTGCAATTGAGTGTTAAAATTTAATGTTATTAATCGTGGTATTAATATGTATGGCAAGATCAGTAAGTTGTATTTTAGCCTAATTATTTTAGGTAAAGTATTGGTGTAATAAATACAAAAATTAATTGGTTTACTGCTGGAATAATGATCTTAAAAATTATGTACCGTTAATTTTTACCACGCACAGTCTGATGACCTGGTTTTTAGATTCCCTGTATATAATTTAAGAATTTCCTTTTTTATTTTGCTTGTACATTTTTATAACGGGAAAAGATATCAATGAATAATTGAAATATCTAAAAAATAGGAAGTGTATTAACGCTGTGCTACGCTGTTCTTCATCTGGTACTCAGGACTAATTTGTCTATTTATTACAAATTCTGTATAGTAGCAATTCCCTAAGAAAAACCTTGTACATGAAAGAATATGAGGTTTATTTTTCTACATGTCCTGGGACGTTTATACTTGGAACGATTGTGATATTGCTGGTTATTATAACTAATTTTTAAATCGGGGGTAAAAAATCCTTTTGTAACAAATTGATGGTTAGTTAATTAGACAATAGACAATAGACAACTTGATTAACCGTTTAAAAAGTAGCATTACATCGTAATAGGTTTAGTCAGTATAGGCTAAAAAGAACAATCATGGCTAAAACTAAAAAACCAAAGGGCTATGTACAATACCATGCTGGTTTATTAAATACTAAATGTGAGCACTCCATGCATTAGGAAGTAATGGTTTTAATTTAAGTCACTCTGAGATACAGGCAAGAAACTCACTTTGACTGTAGAAAGGGTTTGCCAAAAGGAAAGCAGTCAGTTTGTTTTTAAATTTGGTTTGCCTTCAAGGTCCGAGATGAGCATGGAAGTTTATTAAAAAAATACAATACCTTGGTAATGGCGATTAGATTTAGATTTTAGTGAGCCTTTTGTATGGAATATCAATAAGACTTTTATTCCTGAGTGTCATGCCTATGGATATCACTTCTTAATATTATTGCTCTCATAATTCTCATTTTAATATTCATTAGAACATTAAAAATATACAGATTAACCACAGTCATGATATTCTGGGTTTTAAACTATGGTCTACAGCTAGCACCATGAGTTAACTTTGCATATTATTCTAAGAGCTTTCTTTTGCAGTATTAAAACACTATTTACACCAGAACTGCCTCCCCATAGGTCTGTGCCCATACTGGATTAAGCTTTGAAAAAAAAAAGCAAAATATGCTGTCTTAAACATATTCAATGGGGACGCAGTCCCTTTAGTTATTAGTTTTTCTTAAGAGATATTTTTACTCTAGATAGCTTACTACTTATAAATATTGTACATGATCATGCCAAACTACTTTACTATCTAAGGTTATGCCTAGTAGGTTAACACTATCTCTAAAAATATCTACACCACTCAAGCTAATTTTAATTTGTTGTGTTTTATTCGATGTTAAGCATTAAAGGTTGGCTCGGAATCCAACTAGAAACTGAGTCAAGTGTAGTCCTGCATCGATAACGACTAAGTCATGTATATCAGCCATTAACATCAATCAGACTGGTGTCATCAGCGTAACAAATTACATCAGAGTTGATGTTAAAAGATGATAGTCGTTTAACCATTACAAGAAAGAGTAATGGACCCAAGAACGGATCCACTGTGGTACTCCGTGCACAACAGCGCCCACCCGAGATCTGTCAATGACCATTACTGTGACAATCTGCTCTCGTCCTCCCAAATAAGACCTGAACAGTTCCAAATTATTGTGATTTATACCGTAGTGCCTTAATTTTTCAAGCAATATAATATGTGATACACAGTCAAAGGCCTTACTGAGGCCAATTAGCCATCAATAACCATAAATTTGTTACAGAGGATGTTTTAACATTTCTCACAACATAGAATAGCTCATCAAGCAAAACATATATATACATAAGCTTACTACAACGTCGTCGATGAACAAGATCCGTAATGTATTCATGTTTGAACGTTTCAGAAATAGCATTTTTGTGGGCGCGAATATTTATAGATAGTTTCATATGAGAAGAAATTGATGTATTTTAGTGAAAGGGTAGGTTTGTTGGTACCGGTAAAGATACTCTAGATACGAGGGGGTACGAAAATGTAAATGACACGATGTTACTTAAGTTTAGCAAAAAACAAGTCAATAGAGTGCACATTGCAACTTCAGGACAAAAGAACAGCAGTGTCGTCATAAGGATTGATTTAAATTTTGAGAGAGCGGGACGACGGTAACTCTACTGTACGTAAACCGAAGTAATACGGTAAGATACGAAAGAAAAACAAGCTATTTTTATGGTCGATTAAGTTTTAAGGGTCATTTGCGTTGTTTATAAATTATCATAATGAGGTTTTTGTGTGTGTATGTGTGTGCGCGCGCGCATATAAACCTTTTATTATAGAAATGCAGTGCAATGATCTATAATTATTATTATTATAAAAAATACCTATAATTATTAAAGTTCGTGATTCTATTCCCCATATGTAGACCTATCCCATTTTAAAATAGAACTATGTATAATCATAAGAAAAGAAAACCATTCGAAACTATACATACACCCATTCCCAGTTCAGTAATTACGAACCATTATATCACTTTTTCCTTGAATTATGTCTGGTACTAGAAAGGCATAAAGAAACTCATTTTTTATGTCGTCGTTTGGTTCTTCAGATAAATGCTTATACGTAGGAACGGTTATATCAATTTTTCCTTATAAAGGGAAGTAGACTTTTTTGAAAACATAATTTATTATCATTTTCTGTTGTATTCAAGTAATGTGCCTTAACGTACCTCAAAATTTCATTGACATACTATTGTTACACTGAATGCAGCGCAGTTGTTACCTGTGAAGTAATGGAAGCGTGAGCTGACAAACTATGAGCTCGGAAACCGGAAGACAATCAGTCAGTCGTCACCGGGTCTCAGTAATGACAGGTACTTTCTGCAACAAAGGCGATAACGACAGAGTTGAGCTCGCAGCGATAACGTCATCTGATAACATTGTTGTCAATGTGCATTTCTGCCTCAAAAATGATATTCCAACGCAATACTCGGAAATATTATTTACAATGTTGGTAATCCCCAAATTGAAATTGAACACATAAATATTTACCATA